>NW_026700937.1:0-244453 GCF_030435755.1 Ochotona princeps
GCTGGGGTCCAACAGAGTGGAGGGTCCTCTGTTTCCAGACCACATCAGCAGAAGAGCAGGGTGCTCAGTGCTGGAAAACAGCAGGGAGTAGGGTCCTCTGCTGCCGGCACCATCAGCAGAGGTGGGTCCTCTGGTGCCGGAACCAACCTACAGAGCGGGGTACTCTGATGCTAGACCCCAGCAGCAGTGGAGGGTCCTCTGGTGCTGGACCCCAGCAGAGAATGGTGTCCTCTGCTGATGGACCCCAGCAACAGAGGAGGGTTCTCTGTTGCTGGACCCCAGCAGAGTGTAGGGTGTTGTTGTGCCGGACCCCAGCAGAGAGGAGGGACTCTGCTGCCGTACCAAGGCAGGGAGGAGGGTCCTCAGCTGCAGGAACCCAGCAGAAGGAGGGTCCTCTGCTGCCAGACTCCAGCAGCAGAGGGGGTCCTCTGGGGCCGGACCCTAGCATCAGAGGGGGGTCCTGTGCTTCCAGACACCAACAGCAGAGGGATGAATTCTGCTGTTGGACCCCAGCAGAACATGGGTGTTGTCTGCTGCCAGAACCCAGCATAAGGAGTGTCATTTGCTACCAAACCCCAGCAGGACAAGGGGGTCCTCTGGTACCAAAACCCAGCAGCAGAGGGGGGTTCTTTGCTGCCAGACCCAAACAGCATAATTGGGTTCTCTGCTGCAAGAATCCAGCAGCACAAGGGGCTCTCTGTTGCTGGAATCCAGCAGAGAGGACTTCCTCTGAAGCCGGACATCAGGAGAGGAGGGTCCTCTGCTGCAGGACGCCAGTAGAAGAGTAGGATCCTCTGTGTGTCCTCTCTTTGGGGTCCAGTAGGGAACAAGGTTCCTCTGCAACTTCCCCTATGCTGTGGTCCAGCAGCAGAGGTGGGTCCTCTGCTGCAGGGATCCAGCAGGAGATGAGGGTCGTTTGCTGCTACCTCTCCACTGGGGTCCAGCAGCAGAGGCAGGTCCTCTGCTGCCGCACCCCAGCAGCAGAAGGCGGTAATCTGGTGCTGGACCCCAGCAGAGTGGAGGGTCCTCTGCCACTGGACCCCAGTAGGAGAGGAGAGTACTTGGGTACTGCACCACAGCAGGACAAAGTGTTCCTCTGGTGCCGGACCCTAGCAGCAGAGGGGAGTTCTCTGGTGCAGGAACCCAGCAGAAGGAGTGTTCTCTGCTGCCAGACCCCAGGAGCATACGGAGGTCCTCTGGTGCTGGATCCCATCAGCAGAGGGGAATCTTCTGATGCCGGACGCCAGCAGCAGAGGAGGGTCCTCTGGTGCTAGACCCCAGCAGAGAGTGTTGTCATCTGGTTTCAGACAACAGCAGCAGTGGTGGATGCTCTGCTGCTGTACCCAGCAGAGAGGGTGGTTCTCTGCTTCCGGAACCCACCTGGGAGGAGGGCCCTCTTGCCTCCAGAACCCAGCAGGGAGGAGGTCCGCTGGTGCCAGAACCAAGCAGCAGAAGAGGGTCCTCTGCTGATGGACCCGAGCAGGGAGGAGGGTCCTCTGCTGCAGGAACCCAGCAGAAACAAGGTCCTCATCTGTCGGATCCCAGCCGAAGATTAGGGTCCTGTGCTTTGTCCTTTCTTTGGGGTCCAGCAGGAGATGAGTGTCCTCTGCAACTTCCTCTCTGCTGTGGTCCTGTAGCAGAGGAGACTCCTCTAGGCTGGGGTTCAGCAGCTGAGAACCCTCCTCTCTGCTGTGTCAGGCAAGAGATGACGCTGCTCTACTGCTGGGATCTGACAGCAGGAGAGGAGGGTCCTCTGCTGCTGGAACAGGAAAGAAGAGGAGGGTCCTCTGCTGCAGGACTCCAGCTGAGAGGAACGTCCTCTGCTGCTTCCTTTCTGCTACACCCCAGCAGAATGAAGGGTCCTCTCATGCTAGACACCAGCAGAGAGGATGGTCCTCTGCTGCTTCCTCTCAGCTGGGGTCCAGCAGAAGAGTAGGGTCCTCTGCTGTCGGACGCAGCAGCAGTGGAGTGTCTTCTAATGCTGGGCCCCAGCAGAGAGGAGGGTCCTCTGGTGCTGGACCCCAGCAGAGAGGGGTGTCCTCTGGTGCCCGACCCAAGCAGCAGAGGGTTTTCTCTTTGGCTGGACCTCAGCAGAGAGGGGGGTCCTCTGGTGCCTGACCAAACAGCTGAGGGGGGTCCTCTGGTGCCGGACCACAGGAGTGAGGAGGGAGGACCTCCACTCCCAAACACCAGCAGAAGAGGGGGGTCCTCTGCTGCCAGAAACAACAGAAGGAGGGTCCTTTGTTGCCAGACCCAGTAGCATAGAAGCGTCCTTTGGTGTCCGACACCAAGAGCAGAGGGGGTCCTCTGCTGCCAGACCACAGCAGCATAAGGCGGTCCTCTGGTGCTGGAACCCAGCAGAGTGGAGGGTCCTCTGCTGCCGGAACACTGCAGAAGGAGGGTCCTCTGCTGCCAGATCGCAGCAGCAGAAGAGGGTCATGTGGTGCCAGACACCAGCAAGAGAGGGGGTCCTCTGGTGCCGGACCCCACCAACACACGAGGGTCTTCTGCAGCCGGACCACAGCAGGGAGGAGGGTTCTCTCATTCCGGACTTCAGCAGGGACGATGGTCCTCTGCTGCCGGACCCCAGCAGCAGGGGAGGGTCATCTGGTACCACACCCGAGCAGCAGATGAGGGTCCTCTGCTGCCATATCCCTGCAGGGAGGAGGGTCCTCTGCTACCAGAACACAGCAGAAGGAAGGTCCTCTGGTGCCAGACACCAACAGCTGAGGGGGGTCATCTGGTGCCAGATCCCAACAGCTCAGGGGGGTCCTCTAGTGCCCGACCACAGCAGCAGAGGGAGGACCTCCACTCTGGGACACCAGCACAAGAGGGGGGTCCTCTGCTGCCAGACCCAGTAGCAGAGGCGGGTCCTTTGGTGTCGGACCCCAAGAGCAGAGGGGGTTCTCTGGGGCCGCACCCCAGCAGCAGAAGGCGGTCCTCTGGTGCTGGACCCCAGCAGAGTGGAGGGTCCTCTGCTGCTCGACCCCAGCAGGAGAGGAGAGTCTTCGGGTACCGGACCACAGCAGCACAAGTGGTTCCTCTGGTGCCAGTCCCCAGCAGGGGGGTTCCTCTGGTGCCGGAACCCAGAAGCAGTGAGGGGTCCTCTGGTGCCAGAAACAGCAGCAGAGGGAGGACCTCTGCTTCCGGGCTCCAGCAGCAGAGAGGGGTCCTCTGCTGCAGGAACCCAGCAGAAGGAGGTTTCTCTGCTGTAGGACACCAGGAGCATAGGGGAGTCCTCTGGTGCTGGACCCCAGCAACAAAGGGGGGTCTTCTGTTGCCGGATGCTAGCAGCAGAGGAGGGTCTTCTGCTGCCGAACGCCATTAGAACAGGGTCTGTTCTTTGGGGCCCAGTCGGGGACGAGCGTCCTCTTCAACTTCCTCTGTGCTGTGGTCCAGCACCCCAGTAGAAGAGTAGGGTCCTCTGCAGTGTCCTCTCTTTGGGGTCCAGTAGGCAACGAGGGCCCTCTGCAACTTCCCCTCTGCTGTAGTCCAGCAGCAGAGGACGGAGTCCATCAGAGGAGGGTCCTTTGCTGCTACCTCTCCGCTGGGGTTCAGCAGCAGAGGAGGGTTCTCTGCTGCTGGACCCCAGAAGCAGAAGGCAGTCCTCTGGTACTGGACCCCACCAGCAGGGGACGTTCCTCTGCTGCCGGACCACAGCAGAAAGGAGGGTCCTAGGCTTCCGGACCCCAGCAAAGAGGATCGTCCTGTGCTGCCGGAACTTTGCAGAAGAAGGTGATCCTCTGCTGCCGGACCTCAGTAGAAGAGGAGGGTCCTCTGCTGCTTCCTCTCTGCTGAGATCCAATAAATAGGCGGGTCCTCAGGTACTGGACCCCAGGAGAGAGGAGGGTCCTCTGCTGTCTGACCCCAGCAGAGGGGGGAGGTTCTCTGCTGCCAAACAACAGCACAGAGGATAGTCCTCTGGTGCTGGACCACTGCAGACAGGAGGGTCCTCTGCTGCTGGAGCCAGCAGAAGAGGTTGGTATTCTGCTTCTGGACACCAGTAGAAGAGGAATGTCCTCTGCTGCGTCCTCTCTTTGGGGTCCAGCAGGGAGAAGGGTCCTCTGCTGCAGGGAGAAGGGTCCTCTGCTGCAGGGGTGCAGGGTCCTCTGCTGCCAAACCCCAGGAGCAGACGGGGGTCCTCTGGTGCCGGACCCCAACAGAGAGGAGTGTCCTCTGCTGCTTCCTCCTTGCTGGGGTTCAACAGAGGAGGACCTCTGTACCAGACCCCAGCTGCTTAGGAGGGTCTTCTGGTGCCAGACCCCAGCAGAAGGGGGGTGGTCTCTGCTGCCGCACCCCTTAGCAGAGGAAGGTCCTATGCTGCCAGACCACAGCAGAGGAGTTTCCTCTACTGCCGGAACCCAGCAGAGAGGAGGGTCCTCCTCTTTGTCCTCTCTTAGGGGTCCAGCAGGAGATGAGTGTCCTCTGTAACTTACTCTCTGCTGTGGTCCAGCAGCAGAGGATGATCCTCGGAGGCAGGGGTCCAGCAGTAGAGGAGGATTCTCTCCTGCTGGAACACAGCAGAAGAGGAAGGTCCTCTGCTGCGGGACCCCAGCTGAGTAAAGGCTCCTCTTCTGCTTTCTCTCTGCTGTGCCACAGCAGAGAGGAGGGTCCTTTGCTGCTGGACCAAAGCAGAGAGTAGGGTCCTTTGCTGCTTCCTTTCTGCTGGAGTTCCTAAGCAGAGGAGGGTGCTGTGCTGTCGGACACAACAGCAGTGGAGGGTCCTCTGCTGCAGGACCACAGCAGAGAGGAGGGTATTTCGTACTAGTCCCCAGCAGAGAGGATGGTCCTCTGCTGCCTGACCCCAGCCGGGAGGAGGGGCCTCTGCTGCCAGACCCCAGCAGAGAGGAGTCTTTTGATGCCGGACCCCAGCAGGGGAGGAGGTTCCTCTGATGCCAGAATAGAAGCAAACGAGGGTCATCGGCTGTCAGACCCCAGATGGCAGGGGGGTCCTCTGCTGTATGAACCCAGCAGCAGAGCAGCATCCTCTACTGCTGGACCCCAGGAGTAAGGAGGGTCCCTGCTGCTCGACCCCAGCAAAGACTAGGGTACTCTGGTTTCGGACCTCAGCAGAGAGGGGTGTCCTCTGGTGTCGGACCCCAGCAGCAGAGGATGGTCCTGTTCTGCGGTATCCGAGCAGGGAGGAGGGTCCTCTGCTGCCATACCATAGCAAGGAGGAAGGACCTTTGTGGCCGGACCCCAGCAGCAGAGTTGGGTCCTCTGGTGCCCGACCCGAGCAACCTACTAGGGTCTTCTGGTGCAGGACCTCAGAAGGGAGAGAGGTCCTCTGCTGCCAGACCACAGCAGCAGAGAGGGGTACTCTGGTTCCGGATCCTAGCAGCAGAGTGGGTGTCCTCTGCTGCCAGACAATAGCAGCAGAGGGGGATCCTCTGGTGCTGGAACCCAGCAATAGAGGGGGGTACTCTGCTGCCAGACAGCAGAAGCATAGGGGGATCCTATGGTTTCAGAACCCAGCAAAGAAGGGGAGTCCTCTCCTGCTGGATCCCAACAGCTGAGGAGTGTCCTCTGGTACCAGACCCCAGCAGAGAGAAGGGTCCTCTGCTGCCAAACGCCATCACAAGATTAGGTCCTCTGCTACGTCCTTTCTTTAGGGTCCAGTATGGGACAAGGGCTCCCTGCAACTTCCTCTCTGCTGTGGTCGAGCAGCAAAGGAAGGCCTCTGCTGCAAGGTTGCAGCAGCAGAAAAGAGTCCTCTACTGTGGGACCCCAGCAGCAGAGCAGCATCCTCTGCTGCCAGACCACAGCATCAGAAGGGGATCCACTGCTATTGGATACCAGCAGCAGAAGCTAGTGTTCTGCTGACGGACGCCAGCAGCAGAGGGAGGTCCTATGCTGCTGGACCCCAGCAGCAGAGGGGGTTCCTACAGTATCGGATGCCAGCAGATGAGGGGGGTCCTCTGGTACCGGATCCCAGCCGAGAGGAAGGTCCTCTGGTGCCAGACCCCAGCAGTAGAGGAGTGTCCTATGGGCCCGGAACCCAGCAGCAGGGAGGTGGGTCCTCTGGTGTGGAACCCCAGGAGCTGAAGAGGATCCTCTGGTGCAGGACCACAGAAGAGTGGAGGGTCCACCACTGCCGGACCCCAGCAGAGAGGAGGGTCCTTTGCTCCCAGACCTCAGCAAAGAAGATGGTGCTCTGCTTCCGAACATCAGCAGAGAGTAGGGTCCTCTGCTGCTGTATCCCAGCAGAGAATAGGGTCATTTGTTGCCGGACTCCAGCAGACAGGAGGGACCCTGCTGCTAGACCCAAGTACATCACGGAAGAGTGTCCTCTGGTGCTTGACCCTAGTAGGAAAGGAGGCTCCTATGCTCCCTGACGCTAACACTGAGGAGGGACCTCTGCTGCCAGACCCCAGCAGAACAGGAGTGTCCTCTACTGCTTCCTCTGTTTGATGCCCACCCGGAGAGGAGTGTCCTCTGCAGCTTCCTCTCTGCTGGGGTACAGCAGAGAGGAGAGTCCACTGGTGCCGGACCACAGCAGAAGAGGAGTGTATTCTCCTGCGTCCTCTCCCTGGGGTGCAGCATGAGGTGAGGGTCCTCTACAACTTCTTCTCTGCTGTGGTCTAGTAGCAGGGGAGAACCTCATTGCAGGGGTCCCGCAGAAGAGGAGGGTCATCTGCTGTTGGACCCCGGAAGGCAGGAGGTTCCCCCCCTGCCATACCCCAGCAGGGAGGAAAATCCTCTGCTGCCCCCCTCAGCAGCAGAGGAGGATCCTCTGGTGCCAGATCCCAGGAGCAGAGGAGTGTCCTCTGCTTCCAGACCCCAGCATGGAGGAGGGTCCTCTGTTGCAGGAACCAAGCAGAGAGGAGGATTCTTTGCTACCAGAACCCAGCATCTGAGGGGGTTCCACTTTTGCCAGACCCCAGCAGGGGAGGAGTGTCCTCTGCTTCCAGACCCCAGCATGGAGGAGGGTCCTCTGTTGCTGGAACCCAGTTGAGAAGAGGGTCCTCTGCTGTCGGATCCCAGCAGGGAAGAGGGTCCTCTGCTGCCTGACCCCAGCAGGGAGGAGTCCTCTGCTGCCAGACCCCAGCAGAGAGCAGGGATCTCTGCTTCATCCTCTCTTTGGGGTCCAGCAGGAGACGTGGATCCTCTGCATCTTCCTCTCTGCTGAGGTCCAGCTGCAGAGGAGGGTCCTCTGCGGCTGGACCACAGCATGGAGGAGGTATCTATGCTACTTCCTCTCTGCTCCACCCCAGCACTGTGGAAGTTCCTCTGCTGCCAAACAACAACAGGTTGGAGGGTCTTCTGCTTCCAGACCCCAGCAGAGAGGAGGGTCCTCTGCTGCCAGACCCCAGCAGAACAGGAGGTTCCTCTGCTGCTTCCTCTCTTTGGTGTCCAGTAGGAGAGGAGGGTCCTCTGCTGCTTCCTCTCTGCTGGGGTCCATCAGCAGACGAAGTCCTCTGCTGCTGAAATCCAGAAGGAGAGGAGGGTCCTCTGCTGCCAGACTCCTGCAGAGGCATTGTCCTCTATTGCTTTCTCTCTGCTGGAAACTAGCAGAGACGAGTGTCCTGTCGTGCTAGACCCCAGCAGAAAAAAGGGTCCTCTGCTGATGGACCAAAGCAGCTGAGGAGGCTCCATTGCTGCCGGACTCCAACAGCAGAGGAGGGTCTTCTGTCTGCACCGAAGCAGCATAGGATGGTCCTCTGAGGATGGACCCCACCAGCAGAGGAGGGTCCTCTGGTGCCAGAACCCAGCAGCAAGGAGGGTCTTCTTCTACCGGACCCCAGAAGCAGAGTAGGTCCTGTGGTTCCGGACACCAGCTGCAGAGGAGGGTCCTCTGTGGCTGCTGGACCCCAGCAGCAGAGAGGAGGGTCCTCTGCGGCTTCCTCTCTGCTGCGGTTCAGCAGAGGTTGGTCCTTTGGTGCTGGACCACAGCAGAGAGGAAGGACCTCTGATGCTTACTCTCTGCTGCTGTCCGGCAGCAGGGATGAGGGTCCTCTGTTGCTGGACCTTACAGGGATTAGGGTCCTCTGCTGCCGCACCCAAGCAGGGTGGAGTGTCGTCTGCTGCCGGTCCCCAACAGGCAGGATGGTCCTCTGCTGCTGAACCCCAGCAGGGAGGAGGTTCCTCTGCTTCCGGATTCCGGAAAGTTTTCTGGGTACCTCATCTGCGAACCATCAGTGCTAGTCAGCTGGTGTGTAATTCCAGTCTCAGAGGGTCCATGGACACGCTGACGTGGGACCCTACATTCCACAGGGTTTGGGGAATGCTGAATTAGGATCAAGGTCCAAGAGGGCTCGTGGGTACACAGACATGGACCCAAGGTCTCACGGGGCCCATGGGCACACTGATGTGGGATTCCAGCTCCCAGAGGGTCCGTGTGCACACTCACATGGGATTCCAGCTCCAATAGGGCTCGTGGGCTTACTGACAGGGACTCCACATCCCTCAGGGCCTCTGAGGACCGTGACGTGGAACTCCAGCTTCTAGTTCTCCTTGTGCCCTAGGTTGTACCTTGCTGGTGAAGACAGACAGCCACTTCCTAGCACAGAGACCTGGTCTGATGCAAGGCCACAAGCGTCCTCCACCCCCTCCTGATCCTTCATATGCGGGCTGTTTGGCCTTGGAGCCCAATCGTCAAGGGACACATATAAAGGAATTCTGTCCAGGATTCCCACCTGACACTAGGATGGCTGGGGCAGGACCTTCTAGTGCTCAAAATGCCTCAGCCAACCAGGGGTAGAAAGGGCAGCTTATGCGTCCTCTCATGGACAGCAGGACTCACTGCAGGACGCTCCTCCAGGCTCTCCTGCACAAACAAGGGAAACAACCCCAGCCTAAGAGAAATTCACTCTCAAGGACACTCTTTGGAGCGGTTGCACAGAAGTCCCAGGACAGAAGCCTTACGAATACCCTTGGGGTCTGCATTGGCAGACAAAAGCAGTCTAGAGCCACAGCACCCTCCCTACCTCCCAGGACAGCAGCTTTCTTTCACTTCCTTCCCTCCTGCATGCCTGTCTGGATCTGTACTGTTTTGTTTGAAGCACAAAGGAACAGACAGGGTGAGTCAGAATCTTTCTTGCATCTGCTGGCTCACTTCCACCAGGACCACCATCACAGCTAGATGTGGCTGGGCCAGGACAAGCCTGGACACCAGCAGCTTCCTCAACATGTCCCACAGGGGCACAGCACACAGGGGCACAAGCCCATGCGCCATCCTCCACTACTCTCCCAGCATCATCAGCAGGGAGCTAGACTGCAGGGGAAGCAGTCAGGACTTGAAGCAGCACCCATACAGGCCATCTGCCTGGCAGGCTGAGGCTTGAGGCCCTCGGACACCACGTAGCACCACCCCAACCCGCTCCAACGATTCCACCCCTAGCTGCATTCTTCAGCAGCCCCTTCACCAGGCCCGTGAATGTACTTGTCCTCCAGTCTTGCATAACTTTTGCTGTTGCGTGATGAGAGAGCAGAGGGCACCAACATGGCATGCAGGCATGCTGCTACTCTACCTGTCTAATGAGATGGACCTCTGTGGAGAGTACACGTCAGCTGTTGAGGTGTCTTGTGGCAGGTGGCACATCAGTGGCAGCTGATGGTCCCCAGGTGGCCTGCAAGAGAAAGAGTCTTGAATCCAGGATGCTCCTGGAGGATGGTGAAGCATTCCCTGGTGAACGAAAGGCCAATGGCATTTGGTAGGGGGTTGTGGGGCCAAATTCCTGCCTCCAATGCACACGATGGCGATGCCTGACCCCCCTCCCCCAAGTGTTTCCTAGGATGCCCTGAAGAAGGCAAAATGGTCCTCATGAGCCCATGCCTGCCCATGGCATGGGAGGGCCTATTTTGTGCAGGCCTTGGTTGCTCCCAGGCCACCGTCCTACCTGCTGGAAAGTGGGACTGCATGTCCCAGGGTGCTCTCGCAGAAGCTAAGGCCTGGGACTTCCTATTCCAGATGACTGGTGTCCTTTGGTGCTTACTTGTCCTTCCACTGTTCCATTCTTTGGATCCCACAAGCCCAGACACCACCCAGCTAGGCAGAGGAAGGCCGAGTGCTGTATCACCCTAACTGCCACCCCACACATGCAATAATACACGAAGGCCTCTCTGCAGCCCATCGGGGAGCAGTTGCACTTGCTAACGAAAGCCCAGGCCCTGTCCCCAAGGGTGCTTTGTGATGAAGGGGTGTAGTGGCAAGGTTTCCTGTGAGCTCATCCGCGAAAGATCAATGCTAGCCAGTCAGTGAGTAACTCCAGGCACCAGAGGGTCCTTCTGCACACTGACGTGGGACTCCAACACCCAGAGTGCCTGTGGGCACACTGACGTTTGTATCAAGCTCCTAAAGACCCATGGGCACAGTGACATGAGACCCCAACTCCCAACAGGACACATGGGCACGCTGAACTAGGACTCAGTCCCAGAGGGCCCATGTGCACACTGACATGGGTCTCCTGCTCTCAGAGGCCCATGAGCACGCTAATGTGAGTCTCCAGCTCCCATAGGGACTCTATGCACGCTGACATGGGACTCCACCTACCACAGGACCTCTGGGTGCCCTAATGTGGAACTCCAGCTCCCAGCACTCTCCCCATGTCCTATGTGATATCTTAATGGTGAAGGCACACAGCCACTTCCTAGCACAGAGGTCCAGGCTGATGCAAGACCACAATCATCCTCAACGCCCTCCTGGACCTTCGTTTGCAGGCTTTTCAGTCTTACCCCAATATTCAAAGGACAAGTATTCAGGAACACTCTCCAGGACCCCCACCTGACACTAGGATGGCTGGGGCTTGGCTGTCTAGTGTTCAAAGGGAATGAGCCCAACCAGGGGGAGAAAGGGCAGCTTATGCACCCTCTCATGGACAGCAGGACTCACTGCAGGACGCTCCTCCAGGCTCTCCTGCACAAGAGAAACAAACCCGGCCTGATAACAGATCGAAACCTACATCCAGAAACCTTCAAACGTTTGGAAGAAAATGTTGGAAACACACTGGAACACTTAGGGGTAGGCCCTCACTTCCTAAAAAAGACTCCAGATGCAGTAGAAATCAAGACCAAAATAAATAATTGGGACCTCATCAAACTAAGAAGCTTCTGTACAGCTAGAGAAACAATCAACAAAGTAAAAAGGCAACCCACAGAATGGGAGAAGATCTTCGCACACGACATAGGTGATAGAGGGCTAATATCCAGAATATACAAAGAGCTACAAAACAACCAAAATGTCAAAACAAACAAGCCACTCAAGAAATGGGCACGGGAAATGGGCAAACACTTCACAAAGGAACAAACCCAAATGGCAAATAAACATATGAAAAAATGCTCAAGTTCCCTGGCAATAAGGGAAATCCAAATTAAAACATCAATGAGGTACCACCTAACGCCAGTAAGACTGGCCCACATGAATAAAAGCACCAACAACACTTGTTGGCGAGGTTGTGGGGAAAAGGGAACCCTACTCCACTGCTGGTGGGGCTGCAGGCTGGTACAGCCTCTATGGAAATCAGTATGGAGAATATTCAAACAACTCAAATTCAACATACCGGATGATCCAGCAATAGCACTCCTAGGAATATATCCAGAACACTTGTTCTATGAGAAACCAACATGCACTCCTATGCTCATAGCAGCACAATCAGCAATTGCAAAAACATGGAAACAACCAAAATGCCCATCAACAGAGGATTGGATAAGAAAGCTATGGTTCATCTACTCCATGGAATACTACTCAGCTATTAAAAAAAACAAAATGCAGTTCTTTGTGGCCAAATGGGCCAAACTGGAAACCATAATGCTAAGGGAAATGAGCCAATCCCAAAAGGTTAAATACCACATGTTTGCCTTAATTTAAGATGATATGATGTTATGTATAACATGTTATGTTTTGAATGTTATATGTTGTGTGTAAACTAAAATTGAAGTATAGGTGAGGTGGTCACAGAAGGTGGCTGGGAACTCACATTTACTTTTAACATAGTGGTTACTCATTACTATGTCAATTAATTCCATAATGATGTAAATTTTTGCTGATGGTATGTTGGAGCTTTCAATTGACTGGGATGATACTCTGCTGGCTCTGTCATCAGACCAGAGAGGGTATACCTAAGAAGCCGTTGAACTTGACGGAACAATAAGATGCTGGACTCTATGTTTGGTATACGCTTGCAATGGGGAAATCTCAACTGAACTTGAGCTGTGGTTATGCAACAAGGTGGAGGAATCCACCATGGTGGGAGGGTTTAGGGAAGGGTGGGGAGAACCCCAGTATCTATGTAACTGTGTCACATAATACAATGTAATTACTGAAGTTAAATAACAAATAATTAAAAAAAAAAAAAAGAACACACTTTGGACATGTTTCACAGGAGTCTCAGGGCAGAAGCCCTACGCGCACCCTTGAGGTCTGCATTGGCAGACAAAACAGTCTTCAGTCACAGCACAGCATACAGCACACAGCACACAGCACACTCCCTGCCAGGAGGCCAATAGCAATCTCTCTCTTCCTGCCTTCTTGCCTGCCTGCCTGAATCTGTCCTGTTTGCTTGGAGCAAACAGGAACAGAGAGGGAGAGAGAGAGCAATCTTTCTTGCATCTGCTGCCTCTCTTCCCCAGGGACAACCACCAGAGCTAGATGTGGCTGGGCCCGGACAAGCCCGGGAACCAAGAGCTTCCTCCACATGTCCCACAGGGGCACAGGGCCACACTGGCACAAGACCCTGCGCCATCCTCTGTTGCTCTCCCAGCACCATCGGCAGGGAGCTGGACTGCAGAGGATGCTGTCAGGTCTTGAAGCAGCACCCATACGGCTGAACTGCACACAAGCCTCACAGGCTGAGGCTTGACACCTTAAGACCCCTCCCCAACCACAGAAACCCGCACCACCCGACAACATCCCTTACCAGTTTCTTCAGCACCTCCTTCAACAGGCCGGTGAATGTACCTGTCCCCCTTGCTGGCACAACTCTGCCTATTCCGTGCTGAGAGAGCAGCGGGCACCAACAAGGCATTCAGGCATGATGCTGCTCTACCTCTCTTGGTGAGAAAGCCTCTGTGGAGAAGACACGTCAGCTGTTGGGGTTTCTTGGTTCAGGTGGCACATCAGTGGCAGCTGATGATGCCTAGGTGGCATGCAGGAGAAAGGGTCTTGAATCTAGGATGGTCCTGGAGGAGGGTGAAGCATTCCCTGGTGAACGAGAGGGCAATTGCATTTGACATGGAACTCTGGGACCAAATTCCTGCCTCCAATGCACACGACACATGTTTAATATGATGCCTGTAGAATGGGATATGGTTCCTGTGATCCCATTCTTGAAGATGGCATGGAAGGCCCTCCATTTTGCAGGTTTGGTGGCTCCCCATCCACCATCCCTGCTAGTCAGTGAGAATGCATGTCCAGGGTGCTCTTGCAGCAGCTAAGGCCTGGGACTTCCTATTCCAGATGACTGGTGACCTCTGGTGCTTACTTACCAGCCACCTGCTCCTGGCTTAGGAGCCCACATGCCCAGATTCCACCCAGCTAAGCAGAAGAAGTCCGAGTGGTGTATCACACTAACTGCCACTCCACAAATGCAAAAATGCACAAAGGCCTCTATGCAGCCCATCAGGGAGCTTCACCACTTGCTAAAGAACACCTAGTTCCTGCCCCTAATGGTGCTCTGTGAGGAAAGAGAGTGGTGTAAATGTTTCCAAGGATCTCATATGCAAAAGACCAGTGCTAGTCAGCTGTTGAGTAACTCCAGGTCCCAGAGGGTCCATGGGCACACTGACGTGGGACACTAGCACACAGAGGGCACGTGGACACAATGACCTAGGATTTCAACTCTCAGAGGGACCATGGACAAACTGATGTGAGTCTCCATGTTTCAGAGGGCCCTTGGAGAGACTGATGTGGGACTCCAGCTCCCACAGGGCCTCTGGGTGCCCTGACGTGGAACTCCAGCTCGCAGGTTTCCCCAGTGCCCTCTGATGTTCCTTGCTGGTGAAGGCACACAGCCACCTCCTAGCACAGAGGCCTGGGCTGATGCAAGGACACAGGCAACCTATACACACACCTGGACCTTGGTATGAGGGCTGTTCTGCCTTGGACCCCAATATTCCAGCATTCTGTGTCCAGGAACACTGTCCGGGAGCACCACCTGACGCTAGGATGCCTTGGGCCAGGCCGTCTTGTGCTCAAAAGGCCTGAGCCCACAAGGGGTAGAAAGGCAGCTTTGCATGCTCTCTAGTGTACAGATGAACTCACGGAAGGACGCTCTTCCAGTCTCTCCTGCCCAGACATGGGAATCAAACCTGGCCTGAGAGAAATTCACTATCAAGGACACTTTTTGAAGAGGTTTCACAGGAGTGCCAGGACGGAAGACCTACGTATGCCCTTGGGGTCTGCATTGGCAGACAAAAGCAGTCTAGAACCACAGGACACAGCACACAGCACACACCCACCGAGCTAGGCAGAGGAATGCCGCGTGTTGTATCACCATAACTGCCACTCCACACATGCAAAAACACATGAAGGCCTCTCCGCAGCCCATCAGGGAGCTGCTCCACTTGGTAAAGAAAGCCAAGGGCCTACCTAGGGTTGTTCAGCTAGGAAAGGAGGTGGTGTAAATGTTTCTGGGGACCACATCTGTGAAAAATCAGGGCTTGTCAGCCTGTGTGTAACTCCAGGTCCCAGAGGGTCTGTTGGCATGCTGATGTGGGACTCCAGCTCTCAGAGGGCCTGTGGGCACGCTGATGTGGGACTCCAGCTCCCAGGTTTCTCCCCGTGCCCTAGGTTGTACCTTGCTGGTGAAGGCACACAGCCACTTCCTAGCACAGAGCCTCAGCCTGATGCAAAGCTACAAGTGTCCTCCAAACCCTCCTGGACCTTGGTATGAGGGCTGTTCTGCCTTGGACCCCAATCTTCCAGCAACACATATCCAGGAACACTGTAATGGACCCCCACCTAACACTAGGATGGCTCTGGCTGGGCCTTCTTGTGCTCAAAAGGCCTGAGGACAACCAAGGGTAGAAAGGGCAGCTTTACGCACCCTCTCATGGTCAGCAGGACTCATTGCATGACGCTCCTCCAGTCTCTACTGCACAAACAAGGGAAACAAACCTGGCTTGAGAGACATTCACTCTCAAGGACATTCTTCGGAGAGGTTGCACAGGAGTCCCAGGACTGAAACACTACACATGTCCTTGGGGTCTGCGTTGGCAGACAAAAGCAGTCTAGAGCCACAGACAGCACACAGCACACTCCCTCCCAGGAAGCCAGCAGTTTTTTTTCTCTTCCTTCCTGCCTGCCTGTATCCCTCTGTCCTGTTTGCTTTGAAGCACAGAGGAACAGAGAGTGAGACAGAGCAAACTTTCTTGCATCTGCTGGCTCACTTCCACTAGAGCCAGCTGTGGCAGGGCCAGGACAAGCCCAGGAACCAGGAGCTCCATTCACATGTCATAAAGGTTCACGGGGAACAGGGGCACAACCCCTGCACCATCCTCCACTGCTCTCCCAGGATCATCAGCAGGGAGCCTGATTGCAGGGGAAACAACCAGGACTTGAAGCAGCACCTATACAGGCCATCTGCCTGGCAGGCTGAGGCTTGACACCCTTGGACACCACACTGAGGCCCCAGAAGACAGGGTTCCTGAGGTGGACCCTCTCGCTGAGGCCCCAAAAGAGAGAGAAGGTCAGGTAATGAGGATCTCTCTCGATGAGGCCCCAGCAGAGGGGTTCCAAGGGGGACCCTCTCATTGAGGCCACAGTAGAGAGAGAGGAGGTGTCCGAGAGGAACACTCTCACTGAGGCTCCCGCAGAGGGCGTCCCGAGGGGTACCTCTTGCTGAGGCCCCAGCAGCCAGGGAGGGGTCGCCAGGATTCCACCTCGCTGAGGCCCAAGCAGAGGGTGTCCCGAGGGGGACCCTCTCACTGAGGCCCCAGCAGCCAGGGAGGGGTTTGCCGGGGTTTCCTCTTGCTGAGTCCCCAGCAGAGGGTCTCCTGAGATGGACCTTCTCATAGATGCCTCTGGAGATAGGGATGGAAGAGTGGGGGCAAAGGGTCCCTCTCACTGAGGTCCAAGCAGAAGGGGTCCGAGGGGGACCCTCTCGTTGAGGCCCTAGCAGAGTGGGTCCCTAGTGGCGGCAAAGGCAGAGGAGGGGGGTCCGAGTGGGACCCACTTGCTAAGGTCACAGCAGATAGGGAGAGGGGCTTTGGGTGTCCCTCTCGCTGAGGCCGCAGCAGAGGGGGACCCGAGGGGGACCCTCTCGCTGAGGCCCCAGCAGAGATAGAGGGAGGGATCCGAGGGGGACAATCTCACTGAGGCCCCAGCAGAGTGGGTCCCAGGGGGACCCTCTTGCTGAGGCCTCAGCAGAGAGAGAGAGAGGGGGTCCGATGGGGACTGTCTCGCTGAGACCCCAGCAGATCTCACTGAGGCCCCAGCAGAGTTTGTCCCGAGTGGGACCATCTTGCTGAGGACATAGCAGAGAGAGGAGGCTCCAAGGAACACCCTCTCGCAGAGAGCCCAGCAGAGGAGCTCCCGAGGGGGACCCCATCGCCGAGGCCCCAGCAGAGAGGGAGGCAAGCTCCAGGGGTCCCTCTCACTTAGGCCCAAGCTGAGGGGCTCCCGAGGGGGACACTTTCGCTGAGGCCCCAGCAGGGAGAGACAGAGAGAGGGCGGCCGAGGGTCCCTCTCTCTGAAGCCCCAGCAGAGAAGAGAGAGAGAGAGGGGTGCCAATGGTCCCTCTCGCTGAAGCCCCAAGAGAGAGTGGGGGTCCCGAGGAGGACCCTCTCACTGAGGCCCTAGCAGAAACAGACAGAGAGAGAGTGGGGGACGAGGTTCCCTATTGCTAAGGCCCCAGAAGAATGGGTTCGGAGTGGGACCCTCTCGCTGAGGCACCAGCAGCTTGAGGGTCCCTCTTGCTGAGGCTTCAGCTGAGGGGGTCCCAATGGGTACCCTCTTGCTGAGGTCCCAGCAGACAGAGATGGGTGGTCTGAGGGGGACCCTCCCACTGAGGCCCCAGCAGGGGAGGTCCCAAGGTGGACAATCTCGCTGAGGCCCTAGTAGAGGGGTTCCCGAGTGGTCTCTTTTGCTAAGGCCCAGCAGCGAGGGAGGAGTCCCCAGGGGTCCCTTTCGCTTTGGCCCCAGCAGAGGGGGTCCGTAGGGGATCCCCCACTGAGGCCCCAGCAGAGAGAGGGGGCCGAGTGTCCCACTCCCTGAGGCCCCAGCAGTGAGAAGCGGGGGTCCAAGGGCTAACTTCCTTCAGAGGCCCAACAGAAGAGAGAGGAGGGTGCCAAGGGTCCCTCTAGCTGAGGCCCCAGCAGAGGGTGTCCCGAGGGGAACCCTCTCGCTGAGGCCCCAGCAGTGAGGGAGGGGGCTCCAGGGAGCCCTCTCGCTGAGGCCCCAACAGAGGGTGTCTTGAGGTAGTTCCTCTCGATGAGGCCCCAGCAGATGGGGACCAGAGGATGACCCTCTCGCTGAGGCTCCAGCAGAGACGGAGGGGGTCCCGAGGGGGAGCCTCTTCCTGAGGCCTGAGGAGAGGGTGTCCCGAGGGGTACCTTCTCACTGAGGCTCCAGCAGAGAGAGAGGGGGTGTCCAAGGGGGACCCTCTCACTGAGGCCCCAGCAGAGATGGAGGGATCCTTGGTGGTCCGTGTCACTGAGGCCCCAGCAGCTAGGGAGGGGGTTCCAGTGGTCCCTCTTACATAGGCCACAGCAGACGGGATCCCGAGGGGGACCCTCTCTCAGATGCCCAAGCAGAGATAGAGGCTCTGGCTCAGAGGGTCCCTCTCACTGAGGCCCCATCAGAGAGAGAGAGAGAAAGGGGGTGGTTGTGAGTCCCTCTCGCTGAGGCCCCAGCAGAGAGAGAGGTGGGGTACAAGTGGCACCCTCGCGATGAGATCCCACCAGAGAAGAACAGAGAGAGAGGGCAGCAGATGGTCCCTCTCCCTGAAGCCCCCACAGAGGGGGACCCGAGGGGAACCTCTTGCTGAGGCCCCAGCAGAAAGAGAAAGAGAGAGAGAGAAAGGAGGGCCGAGGGTCCCTCTCACTGAGACCATAGCAGAGAGAGAGGTGGGTTCGGGGTTCCCTCAAAGATCCCAGCATCGAGGGAGTGGGGCTACAGCTGTCCGTCTCGCTGAGGCCCCAGCAGCGAAGAATGCGGTTCCGAGGGGGACCCTCCCGCTGAGGCCCTAGCAGACTGGGTCACGAGGGGACCGGCTGTTGCAGCTCACTTGGAGAGTGAATCATCGGACAGAAGATCTTCCTCTCTGTCTCTCCTCCTCTCTGTATCTCGGACTCTGAAATGAAAAAAAATAAAAGTCCATGAAGCCCTCTTGGTAGCTCATCAGAGAGATGCTCCACTTGCCAAAGAATGCCCAGAGCCTGCATCTCAGGATGCTCTGCAAGGAATGGAGGTGGCGGTAAGGTTTCCCAGGACCTCATCTGGCACAGTACAACCCCAGTGGGCTGGTATGTAACACCAGCTCACAGAGGGCCTGTGGGACGCAGGTGCAGGATTCCAGCTCTCAGGGCCTCCAGGATGCTGGTGTTGGACTCCAGCTCCCTGAGGGCCTGTGGGCATGCTGACATAGGACACCACCTCCCAGGGTTCTTTAAGTGCCTTGCTCTTAAAGGCACCCTGACACTTCCTATCACAGAGGCCTGAACTGATGCTAGGCCCCAAGCGTCCTCCACCCCTCCCGGGCTTTGGTATGTGGGCTGTTCGGCCTTGGAGCCCTGATCTTTCAACAACACGTGTACCAGAATACTGTCTGTGACCCACACCTCACCCTAGGATGGCTCGGGTTGGACTGTCTAGAGCTCAGAAGGCCTGAGCTCACCAGGGGTAGAAAGGGCAGCTTGGGGCCCGGCGCCGTAGTCTAGCAACAAAAGTCCTCGCCTTGAACGAGCCAGGATCTCATATGGGCACCCGTTCTAATCCCGGCTGCTCCACTTCCCATCCAGATCCCTGCTTCTGGCCTGGGAAAGCAGTCGAGGACGGCCCAAAGCTTTGGAAACTTGCACTCACATGGGAGACCCAGAAGAGGCTCCAGGTTCCTAGCTTTGGATCAGCGTGCACCAGCTATTGTGGCTCACTTGGGGAGTGAATCATCGGAGGGAAGATCTTCTCTGTCTCTCCTCCTCTCTGTATATCTGACTTTGGAATAAAATAAATAAACCTGTAAAGAAAACAAAAGGAAAAGAAAAGAAAAGGAAAAAAGAAAAGAAAGAATGGCGGCTTTGTGCGCCCTCTCGTGGCCATCAGCACTCAGTGCGGGACGCTCATCCAAGGCTCTCCAGCATGGATGAAGGTCCTCTGCTGCCGGACCCCAGCAGGGATGAGCATCCTCTGCTGGCAGACTCAAAAAAAGAGGAGGGTCCTCTACTGCCGGACGCCAGCACAGAGAAGGGTCCTCGGATGTTGGACCCCAACAGAGAGGAGGTCATCTGGTGCTGGATCCTAGCAGAGAAGAAGGTCCTCTAGTTCCAGAACTCAGCAGAGACGAGGGTGCTCTGCTTCTGGACCCCAGCAGAGAGGAGTTTCCTCTGCTGCTGGACCACAGCAGAAAACAAGGCTCCCCTGGTGCTGCACTACACCAGTAAGGAGGGTCCTCTGCTGCTGAACCCAAAAGAAGAGGAAGGTCCTCTGCTACGGGACTCCAGCAGGAGAGAAGGGTCCTCTTCTGCTTCCTTTCTGCTGGACCCCAGCAGAGAGATGGGTCCTCTCATGCTAGACACCAGCAGAGAGGATGGTTCTCTGCTGCTTCCTCTCTGCTGGGGTCCAGCAGAAGAACAGTGTCCTCTGCTGTCGGATGCAGCAGCAGTGTAGGGTCCTCTACTGCCGGACCCAGACAGAGAGGAGAATTTTCTGCTGATCCACACCAGCAGAGACGAGGCACCTCTGGTGGTGTACTCCAACAGAGAGGGGTGTCCTCTGGTGCCGGGCCTAAGATCATAGAGGGTTCTGTTTTGCTGGACCCAAGCAGCAGAGGGGGGTCCTTTTCTGCCTGACCCCAAGAGCAGAAGAAGGTCCTCTACTGCTGGACTGCAGCAGGAAAGTGTCCTCTGCTGCCAGATTCCAGCAGGGAGTAGGATCGTCTGCTGCCGGAACCCAGCAGAAGGAGGGTCCTCTGCTGCCAGACCCCAGCAGCAGCAGAGGGGGGTCTTCTAGTGCCATACCCCAGCAGCAGAGGGGGGGTCCTCTGGTACCAGAAAACAGCAGCAGAGGAGGGTCCTCTGGTACCGGACTCCAAGAGCATAGGAGGTTCCTCTGCTGCCAGACCACAGCAGGGAGGAGGGTCCTTTTCTTCCGGATACAGGCAGGGAAGAGGATTGTCTGCTGCCGAACCACAACAGCAGAAGAGGATCCTCTGGTGCTGGACCCGAGCAGTGGTTGAGAGTCCTCTTCTGCCGGAAACAGCAGGGAGGAGGGTCCTCTGCTGCAGGACGCCAGTAGAAGAGTAGGGTCCTCTGCTGTGTCCTCTCTTTGGGGTCCAGTAGGGAATGAGGGTCCTCTGCAACTTCCCCTATGCTGTGGTCCAGCAGCAGATAATGGTCCTCTGCTGCAGGGGTCCAGCAGGAGGGGAGGGTCCTTGGCAGCTTCCTAACAGCTGGGGTCCAGCAGCAGAGGCAGGTCCTCTGCTGCCTGACCCCAGCAGCAGAAGGCAGTCCTCTTGTGCTGGACCCCAGCAGAGTAGAGGGTACTCTGGTGCTGAACCCCAGCAGGAGAGGAGAGTCCTCGGGTACCGGACCCTAGCAGCACAAGTGGTTCCTCTGGTGCCGGACCCCAGCAGCAGAGGGGGGTCCTCTGTTGCTGGACCTCAGCACAAAGGGGAGTCCTCTGGTTCTGGACCTCAGCAGCAGTGGAGGCTCCTCTGCTTCCGTACCCAAGCAGCAGAGGATTGTCCTCTGCTGTAGGACACCAGCAGCAAAGCAGTGTCCTCTGCTGTCGGACCCAACAGAGGAGGGTCCCCTGCTGTTGGACCCCAGCAGAGAAGAGAGTTCTCTGCTGCTGTAGGACCCGAGCAGCAAAGCAGTGTCCTCTGCCGTTGGACCGAGCAGAGAGGAGTTTCCTCTGCTCCTGGACCCCAGCAGAAGAGGATGGTCCTGTGCTGCATCCTCTCTTTGGGGTCCAGTAGTGGACGATGTTCCTCTGCAACTTCCTCTCTTCTGTGATTCAGATGCAGAGGAGTGTCCTCTGCTGCAGGGGTCCAGCAGGAGAGGAGGGTCCTCTGCTGTTGGAAACAAGCATAAAAGGAGGGTTCTCTGCTGCAGGACAGTGGAGGAGAGGAGGGTCGCTGCTGCTGGACCCCAGCATTGAGGAGGGTCCTCTTGTGCTGGACCTCAGCAGAGAAGTGTGCCTCTGGTGCCAGACTCCAGCAGCAGATGGGGGTCCTCTGGTGCCGGACCCCAGCAGTAGAGGAGGCTACTCTGTTACTGGACACAGTAGAGAGGGGAGACCTGTGGTGCAGCCAGACCCCAGCAGGGAGCAGGCTCTTCTGCTGGCGGACTCCAGCAGGGATCAGGGTCCTCTATTGCTGGACCCCAGCAGGGAGGAAGGTCCATTACTGCTGGATGACAGCAACAGAGAAAGGACCTCTGGTGCCTGACCTGAGGAACAGAGGAGGGTCCTCTGTTGCCAGACCCCAGCAGGGGGGAGAATCCTCTGCTGCCAGACAACAGCAGCAGAGGCGGGTCCTCTGGTGCAGGACCACAGCAGCAGAGGGGGTTTCTCTGGTACTGGACCACATCAGAAGAGGGAGTCCTCTGCTGCCGGACCCCAGTAGCAAAGAAGGGTCCTCTGCTGCCCAATGCCAGCAGAACAGGAGGTCTTCCTCTGTGTCCTATTTTGGGGTCCAGTAAAGGATGAGGCTCCTCTGCATTTTTTCTCTGCTGAGGTCCAGCAGCAGAGGAACATCCTCTGCTGCTGGACCCCAACAGCAGTGGAGGGTTCTCTGCTGCCAGACCCCAGCAGGAGATTATTGTTCTCTGCTGTCGGTCCCCAGCATCAAAGCAGTGTCCTCTGCTTCCAGAACCCGCAGAGAAGAGGGTCCTCTGATATCGGACCCCAGGAGCAGAGGAGGGTCCTGTGTTGTCAGACCCCAGCAGAGAGCATAGCCGTGTCCTCTGCTGTTGGATCCAGCAGAGAGGAGGGTCCAGTGCTGCTGGACCCCAGCAGAGAGCAGGGTTCTCTGATGCTAGACTCTAGCAGAGAGTTGTGTCCTCTAGTGCTGGACCGCAGCAGCAAAGGAGGGTCCTCAGGTTCCAGACCCCAGCAGCTGAGGAGGGTCCTCTCATGACGGACCCCAAGAGAGAGGAGGGTACTCTTCTACCGGACCGCTTCAGAGAGGGGAGTTCTCTGATACCAGGCCGCAGCAGAGAGGAGGGTCCTCTATTGCTGGACCCCAGCAGAAGATGAGGGTCCTCTGCTTCGTCCTCTCTTTGGGGTCCAGTAGAAGACGAGGCTCCTCTGCATCTTGCTCTCTTCTGTGGTCCAGCAGCATAGAAGTGTCCTCTGCTGCAGTGGTGCAGCATGAGAATAGGGTCCTCTGCTGCTGAAACCCAGTAGGCAGGAGGGTCCTCTGCTGCTGGGCACCAGAAGGGAGAGGCGTCCTCTGCTTCCAAACCCCAGCAGCTCAGGGAGGTCCTCTGCTGTCAGTCCCCAGCAGCGCAGGGAGATCCTCTGCTATCAGACCACAGCAGCAGAGGGAGGTCCTCTGCTGCCAGAGCCCAGCAGAGAGTAAGGTCTTCTACTGCTGGACTACCGCAAATAGCAGGGAATTCTGCTGCCACACCCCAGCAAAGAGTAGGGTTCTCTGCGGACAGAACCTAGCAGAGAGGAGGGTACTCTGCTGCCGGACCCCAGCAGAAGAGAAGGGTCCTCTGCTGCTGGACCCCAGTAGAGAGAGGAGTCTTCTCGTGCCACACCCCAGCACGGAGGAGGGTCCTTTGTTGCCGGATGCCAGCTGGGAGTGTCCTCTGGTGTCAGAGCCCAGCAGCAGAAGAGGGTCCTGTGTTGCTGGACCCCAATAGCAAAGGGGGGTCCTCTGGTGCCAGACCCAAGCAACAGATCTTCCTCTTCTGCCAGACACCAGTAGCAGAGGGGGGTCCTCTGTTGCTGGACCCCAATAGCACAGGGGTGTTCTCTGGTGCAAGATACCTGCAGCGGAAGGGGGTCATCTGCTGCTGGACCCCAGTGGGGTCGAGGGTCCAATGCTGCCAGACCCCAGCAGGGAGGAGTGTCCTCTGCTGCCAGACCACAGCAGAGAGGATGGTCCTCTGCTTCCGGACACCAGCAGAACAGGATGGTCCTCTGCTACTTCCTCTCTTTGGTGTTAGGCAGGACAGGAGGCTCCTCTGCAGCTTCCTCTCTGCTGGGTTCCAGTAGCAGAAGAGTTTCCTCTTCTGCAGGGATCCAGCAGAAGAGGAGGGTCCTCTCCTGCTGGACCCCAGCAGAGAGGAAGGTCCTGTACTGCTCCCTCGCTGCTGGACCCTAGCAGAGACAAGCGCCCTCTCCTGCTAGACCCCAACAGAGAGGAAGGTCCTATGGTGCTGGACCACAGCAGAGATCAGGGTCCTCTGGTACTGGACCCCAGCAGAGAGGGGAGTCCTTTGCAACTTCCTCTCTGGTTTCGGACCCCAGCAGCAGAGGATGGTCCTCTGGTGCCAGACCACAGCAGAAAGGATGGTCCTCTGCTATTGTACCCCAGCAGAGAGGAGGATCAGTGACTGCCAGACGCCATCAGACAGGGTGCTCTGCTGTCGGACATCTGCAGAGAGGAGGGTAATCTGCTGCCGGACCCAAGCAGATAAGAGGGTACTCTGCTGTTGGACCCCAACAGACAGGATGGTCCTCTGCTGTTGGACCCCAGTCCATTAGAGAGGAGGGTCCTTTTGCTACTGGGTCCCATTAGGAGAGAAGGTTTCTGTGCTGTTTGAGGCCAGCAGGAGAGGACGGTCTTCTGCTGCTGGACACCAGCTGAGAGGAGAGTCCTCTTCTACTTCCTCTCTGCTGGAATCCAGAAGACAGGGGGTTCCTCTGCTGCAGGACCCCAGCAGAGAGTAGGGTTCACTACTGCTGGACCCCAGCAGCAGAGGAGGATCCTCTGCTCACGGAACAAAACAGAGTACAGGGGCTTCTGCTGCCGGACTCGAGCAGAGGGGTGTCCTCTGCTACCGGACTCCTGCAGTGGAGGTTGGTCCTTGGGTGCCAGATTCCAGCAATGAGGAGGGTCCTTGGCTGCTGGATTCCAGCACTGAGGTTCCTCTGCTGCAGGATCCCAGCAGGAAGCAGTGTCCTCTGATGCCGGACTTCAGCAGAGAGGAGGGTATTATGGTGCTGGACCCCTGGAGAGAGGAGGGATCTCTGCTGCTTCCTCTGAGCTGAGGTAGAGCACAGAGGAGGATACCCTGGTGCTGGACCCCAGCAGAGAGGAGGGTCCTCCGTTGCTCAACCCAAGCAAATAGGAGGTTCCTCTGCTGCTTTCTCTCTGCTGGGGTCCAGCAGAGGAGGGTCCACTGCAGCCGGACCCCAGCAGCAGAGCAGGGCCCACTTCTTCTGGACTCCAGCAGCAGAGGATGGACCTCTGCTTGCGGACCACAGCAGCAGAATAGTGTCCTCTGCTGCCGGACCCAGGAAGCAGAGGAGGGTCCACTGCTGCTGGACATTAGCAGAGAGGAGGGTCCTCTTCGGCTTCCTTTTGGCTGATGTGCAGCAGAGAGGAGGGTCCTCTGCTGCTGGACCCCAGTCCATCAGAGAGGAGGGTCCTCTGCTACTGGGTTTCAGTAGGAGAGTAGGGTCCTCTGCTGCCATAACACAGGAGGGATGAGAGTTATTTGCCGCTGGACCCCAGCAGCAGAGGAGGGTCCTCTACTGCTGGACCGCGGCAGGGAGGTGGGTTCTCTGCTGCCGGACCGCATCAGAGACGAGGTTCCACTGCTGCCAGACCCCAGCAGAGAGGAGGGTCCTCCTGTGCTGGACCCCAGCCGAGAATATGGTTCTTTGCTGGCATACCTGAGCAGAGACAAAGGTTCTATGCTGTCGACCCCACCAGAAGCGGAGTGTCCTCTGCTGCCAGATCCCAGCAGCAGGAGTGTGTCCTCTGCTACTGGACACCAGTAGCAGAGGAGGGTTCACTGCATCTGGATCCCAGCAGAGATGACTGTCTTCTGCTACTCTACCCTAACAGAGTGAGGGTCCCAGGTGCTGGACCCCAGCAGAGAGGTGGGTCCTCTGGTGCCATCCCCAGCAGCAGTTGAGATCCTTCGCTGCAGGACCCCTGCTGGGAGAAGGATCCGCTGCTGCCAGACCCCAGCAACAGAGGAAGGTCCTCTGGTGCCAGACCCCAGCAGTAGAGGAGTGTCCTCTGGGCCCAGAAACCCAGCAACAGGGAGGTGGGTCCTCTGGTGTGGAACCCCAGGAGTGGAAGAGGATCCTCTGGTGCAGGACCACAGAAGAGAGGAGGGTCCTCCACTGCCAGACCCCAGCAGAGAGGAGGGTCCATTGCTCCCAGACCTTAGCAAAGAAGAGGGTGCTCTGGTGCCGAACATCAGCAGAGATTAGGGTCATTTGCTGCCGGACTCCAGCAGACAGGAGGAGGTTCCTCAGGTGCTGGAGCCCAGCAGAGAGGAGGGTCATCTGCTTCTTCCTCTCTGCTGGGGAAAGGCAGCAGAGGAGCGTCCTCTGCTGCCGATTCTCAGCATCAGACTAGGGTCCTCTGCTGCAGGACCCCAGCAGGGTGGAGGCTCCTCTTGTGCCGGAACCACGCAGAAGAGAAGGGTTCTCTGGTGTCAGACCACAGAAGGAGAGCAGGGTCCTCTTGTGTTGGACCCCAGCAGGAGGAGGGTCCTCCACTGCCAGACCCCAGCAGAGAGGAGGGTCCTCTGATGCTTCCTCACTGCTGGGGTCCAACAGTAGTGGTGGGTGCTCTACTGCTCGACCCCAGCAGAATAGGATGGTCCTCTGGTGCCAGACCCCAGGAGAGAGAAGAATCCTCTGCTGCCAAACCCCTGCAGAGGAATGTCCTCTGGTGCTGGACACCTGCACTGGAGGTGGCACCACTCTTGTTGGACCCCAGATCTGAGTGGGTTCCTCTGCTGCTGGACAACAGCCGGGTGGAGGGTCCTCTGAGGCAGGACCCCAGCAGACAGAAGGGTCCACTGCTGCCAGACCCCAGCAGGAAAGAGTGTCCTCTGCTGCTGAACCTCAGCATGGAGAAGAGTTATCTGCTGCCAGACCCCAGCTGGGAGGAGTGTCCTCTGCTGTCGGACACCAGCAGCAGAGCAAGGCCCTCTGCTGCTGGACCCCAGCAGGGTGGAGGATCCTCTGCTGCTGAACCCCAGTAGAGTGGAGGATCCTCTGCTGCTGGATCCCAGAAAGGTTTCCGGGGACCTCATCTGCAAAAGATCACTGGTAGTCAGCTAGTGTGTAACTCCAGGTCTCAGAGGTTCCATGGCCACGCTGAGGTGGGACTCCAGATCCCCCAAGATTGGGGAATGTTGAATTAGGATCGAGGTCAAAGAGATCCTGTGGGCATGCAGACATGGGACTCCAGGTCCCACAGGGTCATAGGGCACACTGGCATGGGATTCCAGCTACCAGAAGGTCTGTGGACACGCTCACATGGGACTCCAGCTCCCATAGGGCTCGTGTGCTTGCTGACGTTGGGCCTCTGGGGACCGTGACGTGGAAGTCCAGCTTTTAGTTTTCTCCCTGTGCCCTAGGTTCTACCTTGCTGGTGAAGACAGACAGCCACTTCCTAGCACAGTGACCCGGCCTGATGCAAGGCCACAAGCATCCTCCATCCCCTCTTGATCTATCGTATGCGGGCTGTATAGCCTTTAGCCCAATCTTCAAGGGACACATATAAAGGAATTCTGTCCGGGATTCCCACCTGACACTAGGATGGCTGGGGCTGGACCTTCTAGTGCTCAAAATGCCTCAGCCAACCAGGGGTAGAAAGAGCAGCTTATGCGCCCTGTCGTAGACAGCAAGACTCACTGCAGGACGCTCCTCCAGGCTCTCCTGCACAAACAAGGGAAACAAACCAACCCTAAGAGAAATTCACTCTCAAGGACACGCTTTGGAGAGGTTGCACAGAAGTTCCAGGACAGAAGCCCTACGCACACCCTTGGGGTCTGCATTGGCAGACAAAAGCAGTCTAGAGCCACAGCACAGCACACAGCACACTCCCTACCACCCAGGACAGCAGCTTTCTTTTGCTTCCTTCCTTCTTGCCTGAGTGCCTACCTGGATCTGTCATATTTTGTTTGAAACACAAAGGAACAGAGAGGGAGAGAGAGCGCAATCTTTCTTGCATCTGCTGCCTCTCTTCCGCAGGGACCACCACCAGAGCCAGATGTGGCTGGCCCAGGACAAGCCCGGACACCAGGAGCTTCCTCCACATGTCCCACAGGGGCACAGGGCCACAGGGGCACAGGGCACAAACTCCTGCAGCATCCTCCGCTGCTCTCCCAGCACCATCATCAGGGAGCTGGACTGCAGAGGATGCTGTCAGGTCTTGAAGCAGCACCCATACAGTTGAACTGCCTCACAGGCTGAGGCTTGACACCTTAGGACCCCTCCCCAACCACCAAAACCCGCACCACCCAACTCCATCCCTTACCAGTTTCTTCAGCAGCTCCTCCAACAGGCTGGTGAATGTACCTGTCCCCCTTGCTGGCACAACTTTGCCTGTTCCGTGCTGAGAGAGCAGCTGGCACCAACAAGGCATCCAGGCATGCTGCTACTCTACCTCTCCTGGTGAGAAAGCCTGTGTGGGAAAGACACGTCAGCTGTTGGGGTTTCTTGGTTCAGGTGGCACATCAGTGGCAGCTGATGGTCACAGGTGACCTGCAGGAGAAAGAGTCTTGAATGCAGGATGCCCCTGGAGGAGGGTGAAGCATTCCTTGGTGGGGCTTAGCAGGGATTCCCTGCTCAGAAGGCCCTCTGCTGCTCTGCTGCTCTGCTCCTCTGCTGCTCTGCTCAGCGACCCCACCCCCTCCTTGCGGGGCCGCCCGGCTCAGAAAGGGCTCTGCTGGAGGACCCAGGCCCACTCCTTGCGGTTCTGCCCCGATCCGAAGGCGCTCTGCTGCTGTTCTGCTCTTCTGTTCTCCTGCTCTGCTCCACTGAGCTCCACAACCCTGGCCACCTCCTTGCCATGCCTCCCTGCTCCAATGTGGCTCTGCTGCTCTGCTGCTCTGCTGCTCAGCTGTGCAACACCAGGCCCCTCCTTACGGGATCCCCCCTGACTGTGCTCCGCTCCGTGACCACCTTCTCTGCTCAGTTCCGGGGCTCTGCTCCCCTCCACTCACGGGACCCCCCTCTCTGCTCCATTCCGGGGCTCCCCTCCCGCACGGGCCCCCCAGTCTGCTCAGATCCACTCCGCGGTTCCCCTCCCCTCCAGCCATGGGGCCCCACTCTGCTCTGCTCCCTGGCTCTTATCCCCTCCCTTGCACTCACTCTGCTCCTGGACCCTGGACACCTCCTCGGGGGGGGGCGTCTCGCTCCGAAGGGATTCTGCTGCTCTGCTGCTCTGCTGCTCTGGTCTGCTGCGAGACCCCAGCCCCCTCCTTGCAGGATGCCCCCCACTCAGCTCAGCTCAGTGACCTCCCCTCCAAACTGCAGCTCCCTTCCTGCGGGGCCCCCCCAGTCTGCTCCAATCTGCTCCCAGACTCCCGTCCCCTCCCCTCCCGCCAAGGGGCCCCACTCTGCTCTGCTCCCTGGCTCCCCCCCCTCCAGCCGAGGCCCCCCCCACTTTGCTCCCCTGCCCTCCACCCGCGGCAGCTCCCCATTCTGCTCCTCCCCTCTATCCCAGCCCCCTCCTCGCTCCTCCTGAGTGAAGCACATCCTCACACATGTTGTGGTTCTTCAGGTCGCCTTCTTCTCTTGGGACTCACCTTTAGTGCTGTAATCCTCCTGTCGAGCTGTAGTGTACTCTGCGTAAGTGACCCTTGGCACCCCACAGCTCTGCACAAAGGTGGTCACACACACCCCCACCCATTCCCAGCTTATCTCCAGTCGAATCCCCTGACAGCTTGAAGTTGAGGTAGGTGATAGGGAAAAAGACAATGCTGCACCTAACCTCTCATCTCCTGCTTTGAGAGATGGCCTTGGATGCATGGCTCTGGGGTGAACTTGTGTGAGGACTGGCGGTTTCTGTCCAATGTGACACTTGGGCATTGCCCAAAACTCTGCACAGGATCTTCTTGGCCGGACAACCCGACTGGGTATTCGAGGGCCACTCTCCTCTACTGTCCTTAAACATGGGTAGTAATGGTGAGGAACCTGATCATCCTGCGCTTAAGGCGCTAAATTACATGCTGAAGTTTCGAGGGTTAGAAATCCTAGGTGCTCAGGCACTCAAGGTCTGAGGGACCCTGGTCGAATTGGCACCCATCGGTAACATTGGTTAATTTATTTTCCCACAATGCTTGGCAAGGGAAGAGCAAAACTGATGCTCAGGACATTGGCCCTGGCCCACCTCAGCCGCCCCAACCAGAGCTTCTGGGCAGCTCAGAGGGCAGGAAACCACCCCCAGCTCAAGGGGAGTCAGAGCACAGCGCCAGTTGCAAGCATTCTGTTCGGGCAGCGTGAGGCACTCCAGGCCTTTCCCATTAGGGTTACCCCTGAAGGGAACTGCCCAGCGGAGTGTGATTCCTGGAATGCAGGACTTAAAGCCATGCCAGGAGCAAGCCTAACTCTCCCTGGGCCAAGGCTACTGGCTCATTATTGCCCTAAGAAATTGTTTCAAGTGTGAACATTTTCAAATTCTTTCATGCTGATGGCTGCCCTTGTCCAGGATGGCAGTCCCCTCCAGTGGGTGCATTTATCTTTTGGAGGGGTGCCCAGAGCTTATACTTACCTTCTGAATTAGATCTGCCAATTGATCAGGGTCAGAGAGCTAGGCTTCAGGTGTGAAGACTGAACCAGCAAAGTCTGTTGTCCCTTCTTGAATGAGTGATCTGTTTTAAAGATTTTATTATTATTGGAAAGCCGGATATACAGAGAGGAGAGACAGAGAGGAAGATCTTCCATCCAATGATTCACTCCCCAACTGAGCCATAACGTGCTGGTGCATGCCAATCCGATGCCGGGACCAGGAACCTCTTCCAGGTCTCCCACGCGGGTGCAGGGTCCCAAAGCTTTGGGCCATCCTCGACTGTTTTCCCAGGCCACAAGTAGAGAGCTGGATGGGAAGTGGAGGTGCCGGGATTAGAACCGGCGTCCATATGGGATCCCGGCACGTTAAAGGCGAGGACTTTAGCTGCTAGGCCACGCCGCCAGGCCCGAATGACGGATTTTGAATGGGTTCGAAGAAACAGCAACAGGCTGGCAGCCTCACTTCAAGGTTACCTCAGCACCATTGACTGCCATTATGGGCCATAGAAGTGGGTCACCTCTTTCAATCGCTTGGATTGGGAAAATCCTGCCCTTTTACCAACAAACCATGAGGAAAGAAGAGGGGCTGCAGCAGACGTTTTTCTGTCTAATCTTGTCTATGTAACCTATTCTGAGCCATGTCAACGATCAGCACAGTAGAAGGAATTATTTGCTGTAGTTTTAGCAAACCTTTAGATGAAAGGATTCTTTTGCGAGATCTCCGACAGCCTTTATGGTGTACACTTGCTCCTAGAATTGGCTCAGGCATATGTAAGGCTGGATGATAATCCCATCACCCCATGATCCTGGTCTTGCTGCGAGGGCCGGCCCATCCCCCTGTCTGAAGGTCTCCATTTGCTCTCCTCACTGGGTAGCACACAGATTTCCTCTCCATTGTAGCCACTTTCACCTTTGCCCTTATCTGCTTTTCCACTTTCTCTTGACCTCACCCAGGCCACCCTTAGGGCCTGAATTTCTCTAGCTCTACCTCATAGCCCTAACCCCTAGCTGGGAGGGACACTGTAAGACATAAGCGATGTAACATTCATAAGAAAAAAATGGAAACTTGTTCTGTAACTTCATCTAGCAGTTATACATAAAAGTAACCAGTGGACCAAATCCACTGTTAAATTAACGCTAAGCATGAGATGAACCTATGTGCTTGCTATACGAAACATTTCCAGGTTGAAGTACATCAAAGAAGAGGTTGGAAGTCACAAAAGGTTGAATTTTATGTCTGTTCTGACGTGTGTAGTGATTGTGCATGATTGTTTAGTCAGTTAGAGTCCTATTACTTCTGTCCAGACAAGACTTCTATCTGTGTCGTGAATTTAGTTGTTCTTGTTCAGAACTGGGTCTGTGTATGACTGACAGACAAGATGGGACGGACCACGACCGGCCCCCTTTCTCTCTCCTGGTACGTAATTTGAGAGAGGTCTAACTCATCTAACAGGACTTGGTCAGACCCGACTCCCCACCTCTGCTGGGCTAAGGCTCCTATACCATTTTCTTGCTGCTTAGTCTTCAGCTTACAGTGTTGTCCTGGCACTGATCAGGTCTAAAATTCAGTATCCATTCACATATTCAGTCACATGTTAAGTGTACTTTAATTTACACCTCAATTCTTCAGAGTTTGAAACCAAGTCTCCTGACTTTGAAAGTTCTAGTAGGATCCCTAGAACATTCAAAGATTGAGACAGAACTTGAATAATATAATTGTCATTTAAAATAATTTGATTGTAATCTCACAATATTATAAAATAGCATATGAAGCATCAAATTTAGCATAAAGTAAATGAGTATTTATGTCCATTGGTCAAAATGTTTCCCAATCATGAAATTGGTCCAGATTTTAAATTATTTGTTCTTATTTAGAAAGAAGTGAGATTTTTGCATTACAGGAAAAACAGTTTGAAATTAGATAGTGAAATTGGTTATGATGTGTTTAATTTCTGAATTTTCCTGTGAGACAATGGAATTGAAGTCTGATTCCTTGTGAAGAACAACAGTGTTTCAACATCTCCTTTTAAGTGATTTTCATTTTATTGATAAGAGACTATCTAGGAATGTATTAGTTAAGACAACAGCCAAATTGAAATTTTTTGGTTCTCTTGAATCCAATAAAACAGAAGCGGACCCGGCGGCGTGGCCTAGCGGCTAAAGTCCTCGCCTTGAACGCCCCGGGATCCCATATGGACGCCGGTTCTAATCCCGGCAGCTCCACTTTCCATCCAGCTCCAAGCTTGTGGCCCGGGAAAGCAGTTGAGGATGGCCCAAAGCTTTGGGACCCTGCACCCGAGCGGGAGACCCAGAGGAGGTTCCTGGCTCCCGGCTTCAGATTGGCGCGCACCAGCCTTTGCGGCTCAGTTGGGGAGTGAATCATTGGATGGAAGATCTTCCTCCCTGTCTCTCCTCTCTGTATATCTGACTTTGCAATGAAAATAAATAAATCTGTGAAAAAGTAATAAAATAAAACAGAAGCCAAGAAGCAGCTCCAGACTTACCAGCCATGCAAAAGGGAGGCGCATGCTTGCAGTCTGCCCTTTGGAACGAATTCAGGACCTTGGGCTCCTTCAGGTCCTCATTGTGATTCTCACCTGCCATTTGAGAAGGGGAAATTCCCTCATCAGCAAGAAAGTTAATGGAAAAACTTCTCATTCCCGGTTTTGAGGCAGGTTTGTGTTAAAACGTGTTTCTACAAATTGGGAGAAATGGGTAAGACTTGCTTAAAGCAATAGTATTTAAAATGTGGTATGTTTTTATTTATAGAATGTCTTAATTTGGAGTCTTACATGATTGTTTCAAAATGTAAATCGAGCAAATAAGCAGGTTATTAAGGAAGAGAATTGCTTGTAGAATATTGTCCTACAGAAGTATGGCTATCGTAGAATGGAAAAGCTCGGACAAAATACTAAAGGCTTAAGCATGTTGAGAAATGAACCTTGCAAGTTTTACATATAGAATTGTTTATACTATAAGATACTACTCCCACATTGTTGAAGTGTTTAACATTAATACCTAGTGTACACCGACATTAGAATTAAGGGTGCATACATAGGAATGCTAGTAAATTTGAGAATTTACACGGGAGTGGTCTGGCGCAATAGCTTGGCAGTTAAGGGGTCTGGTGCAGTAGCCTAGTAGCTAAAGTCCTCACTTCCACCATGCCAGGATCCCATTTGGACACTGGTTCTAATACCAGATGCTTTGCTTCCGGTCAAGCTCCCTGTTGTGGCCTGGGAAATCAGTAGAGGACAGCCTAAAGCCTTGGGACTGTGCACCCATGAGGGAGATCTGGAAGAAGCCCCTGGCTTTGGATTGGCTCAGCTCTGGCCATTCTGGACACTGGGTGAATAAACCAGTGGATGGAAGATATTTCTGTGTCTCTGCTTCTCTCTGTAAACCTGCATTTCCAATAAAATAAAGAATCCACAAAGAATGATGTGGAACACTCAAAAAGACATAAGACACTTCAACAGAAAATGAAATTAGAAAATCAATGCATGATATGAGAAATTTGGCAAGGACTGACCTTGAGGAATTGAACAGATATTACAAAATCAACTGTGGACTGGCTCTTGTGAGCAGCAGGCTGAGCTACTGCCTGTGTACTGATCTCCTATGAGCTCCGATTCAAGTCTTGGCCATTCTACCTTGGATCCAGATGTCTGCTAATATGTCTGCAGAGGCAGCAGAAGAGGGCAGAGGTACTTGGGTCCCTGTCATCTACAAGAGGGACAGAGCTCCAGGCTCCTGGCTATCCAGTGGCCCAGGCCTTGATGCCAGCCATTGAGATGGAGGATCTGTCTCCCCCTCTTTATCTACCTTGCAAATCAAGTATTTCTTAAAGAAAAATTAAAAATGAAAATAGTTGAAAGTCAAGATAAATGAGGACCAACAGAATTAAAAAATATTTGAACTTGAAGACAGGTTCAATATTTTCTAGCCAGCTTTTAAAAAAATGTGAGAAAGGGAATGAAAGCAGCCCGAGAGCTTTGAGACCTTACTGAAATGAACACTTTCTTGGAATTCCTGAGAGGAAGAGAGTATGCCACATATTCAATGAAACAGCTCATAACTTCCCTGATCTTAATAAGTACACCTCCAAGTACAGAAGGCCCATAGGATGTCAATTGACAGAATCAGAAAAGATCCACGTTCCCTTGACCTATTGTGGTCCGGCTCTTTTAAGTACAAACAATTGTTCATTCTCAAAAGGAAAGCACTGTCGTTTTCAAGGGGACCTCCACTAAACGAACAACATTGTCAAACAGAAATTTTATAGGCCAAGAGGGAATTGAATGGTTTATTTCAAGTTGTGAAGAAAAAGTAAGCCTATCAGCCAAAAATACTTGGCTGAGTAGAACTATCCTTTATAACTTAAATATTCTCCAAAATGAGTGAAAGTCAGGAAAGTCATCAGAATCAACTGGTCTCCTAAAACTTGTTTGAGGGAAATGTACAGACAGAAGCAAATCAAAGGTAGCAGGCTAGCATCATGAGAACATGCAAAACTTCCATTTATTCTCATTACAAAGTCAGATATACAGAGAGGAGAGACAGAGAGGAAGATCTTCCGTCCGATAGCTCACTCCAAGTGGCCGCAATGGCTGGAGCTCAGTCAGTCTGAAGCCAGGAGCGCGGGCCCCCCATGTGGGTGCAGGGTCCCAAGGCTGTGGGTCATCCTTGACTGCTTTCCCAGGCCACAAGCAGGGAGCTGGATGGGAAGCAGAGCTGCCGGGATTAGAAACAGTGCCCATATGGGATCCTGGCATGTGAAAGGTGAGGACTTTAACCACTACGCTATTGTACTGGGCCCAAACTGGAAAACTTTGAAGCTCACCCACAACTGGATGAAGAATACTCAGAAGAAACCAACTCATTTTTAAGTGGATAGATTACTTACTAATAACAGCTACTTAGTGTTACTACTTATTAGCAACAGCTTTGAAAGTCAATGGACCACACTCCCAGGTAAGATAGAGTTTGGCTAAATCGATTAAAAAATAACCAAGGATATGTACCTTAAGAAACTCATTAGTAAAGACACACACTGGTGAAAAGATGGAAAAAAATGTTCTACCTAAGTGGAAACCTAAAGCAAGCAGGAGTAGTGCATTAGACAAAATACACTTCAGCCAAAAGCTATAAAAAGATACAAAGATCATCAGATAGTGATCAAGGAATTAATTCAACAATAAGATAGGACAGATTGGGTACTATATATCCAATGCCACAGCATGTCATTTTCTTAAAAAGCCTTATTATATCTAAAGGGAGGGCCCGGCAGCGTGGCCTAGTGTTAAAGTCCTCGCCTTGAATGCCCCGGGATCCCACATGGATGCCAGCTCTAATCCCAGCAGCTCCACTTTCCATCCAGCTCCCTGCTTGTGCTCTGGGAAAACAGTCGAGGACAGCCCAATGCCTTGGGACCCTGCACCTGCGTGGGGGACCTGGAGGAGGTTCCTGGTTGGATCCGCGCAGCACCGGCCGTTGTGCTCACTTGGGGATTAAACATCAGACGGAAGATCTTCCTCCATCTCTCTTCCTGTCTGTATATCTGATTTTGTAACAAAATAAATCTTTTAAAAAAACATACATATCTAAAGGGAGAGTCAAGCTCCAGATCAAGAAAAGTGGAGTTAAGGAATCAACTAACATGTCAGTCAAGCAAGCAAACAAACAAACAAACAAAAACAAACAAAAAAAAAAACAAAAAGAAAAACCACAGTTCTAGGGTATACAGACACTGACACAGCATTCATTGCAATAGCTTTAGAATATGTACTTGAATACACTAAACTTCCTCTAAGACCACATATTAAACCACAACAAAAAAGTACAACATATCTTTTCTAATCACAAAAATATAAATCCAGACAAATTTGGTAATTATAAAGCCATAGATTGAGGGGCCGGCCCTGTGGCTCAAGAGGCTAATCTTCCACCTTGCACACCGGCATCCATGTGGGCACTGGTTCATGTTCCGAGGGCCTCACTTCCCATCTAGCCCTCAGCTTATGGCCTGCAAAAGCAGTGGAGGATAGTTCTCGTGCTTGGACCCTGCACCTGTGTGGAAGACCTCAAAGAAGCTCCTGGCTCTTGGCTTGGGATTGGTTCAGCTCCGGCCATTGCAGCCATTTGGAGAGTGAACCAGTGGACAGAAAATCTTCTCTTTGTAACATCTGCCTTTCAAATAAATCTTGAAAACAAGACCATCTGCAGATTAAATATTATGATCCTGAAATCCAAAGAAGAAATGTGGAAGAAATCCAAAAGAAAACTTAAAAATTGAATGAAATGAAAATACAGCATTTCAAAACTTTAAAGTTTAAAAAACTTTTAAAGACATTTAAGATAACAGATGGAAGATGGCTCCCTCTAACCAAGCCTTTCAAATAGACAAATCTTAAACACACACACACAAAGGAATACCTATGTGTTATACTCGTTCATTACATTAATATGTTAACATTATAGCTAGATGTTATCATATAAAGGTGGCTGTATGATGTCACCTGGAAACTTGCCTACCACTGTAACTATGAGAAAATAAGAAAAACTGCCTAGGATATTTCTTACAAACTGCAAGTGACCTGCAGATGTGGGGATGAGAACCCCCTCTGGCAGCAGGTCACCAGGAGTGGCTGGGCAGGAGAGGGCTGGATGGGAGCCAGGTCCAGGCTGTCCCTTCCGTGGCCCCTGTGGGGCTGGCTGCGGGCCAGAGCCCCAGTTTCTCCCTTTGACTTCATGGATCCTTTGGAGCTGGCAAGGTAACTCGCCCTGCTCACCTTGAGGCCTGGCAGCAGTGCCCCTGCAAAGCGTTTGTGTTTGCTGTGATCTGAGTACCAGTCTGGATGAATTTCACTTCATTCTGGGAGAAACAGTGTATTCTCTCACCTCTGTCTTCCAGGTTCTGCAGCTTATGTTTGACACTCGTATTGTCCACTAGCGACTCTCGGTTCCCAACCTTAAAGACAAATAAAACACAGCTGACTGAGAAATATATGAACATACTTTTGTAACTGATATGTAAATGTTATATAATTACACACATATACATATATATGTAGTTATGCATGTGTGTATGTATACATATGTGTGTAACAAATGTAGTAGTCCCTTAAACATAACAAGCTCATGTTATGTGAATACATTAATTCTGGAGAAAGAACAGATGAATAGCCAACCACAAAGTAGCATCTTAGAAGTGTGATTGTGGGGTCTTGGGTGAGGCTGCCACCTGAGACGCCCACATGCTATATTACAGTGCCTGGTTGGGGTTCTTGCCACTCCACTTCTGGTCCAGTTTCCAGTAATATGCATTTTGGGAGGCAGCAGATGATGGGTTAAGTACTTCACTTCCTGCTACCCAACTGGGAAGCCAGGATGGAGGTCTAGGCTCCTGGCTTTGCCCTGGCCATTGTGAAATATGGGAGAGTGAATCACTCTCACTGTGAGCTTGCTCACTCTCCACTTTTCAAACACATGACATTTTTGTAAAGGTACCTTGGAGGCGTTTTCTTCAGCCTCTGAGCACTCCCTGGAAGAGAACCCACTCAGCAGCCGGGGACTTGCATATTCTGCATGTGAGGAAGAGGAGGTTCCAGTGAACAAACACACCAGCAATGAGGCAGTCACATCACACTACTGCTCTCCATAGTAAACCCAATTCCTTAAAACTGGACATAGTGCTAAATAAAATCCCAATGTTGCATTTTCAAGATGTTTGTTTCTTAGATTCGTAGTTCTGTAGACAAAACAGCCAATCACCTTGATGCACTAACTCAACAACGTTGGTAGCTATCCATCTGGGTAAGGTCACCCCATGAGTCTTCTCTTTTCTCCCCAAGGATCCCCTCCGTATTTCCTCTGACTCGTGTGTGTGAGACATGATTTGACACATGTGTGTTGTGTGAGAGTTGTCATATTAACACCGAGGTCAACATCCACGCTGTGTCTCATATCCCTACCACTTGTTCCCTCTCCACCTGCTCATTCGGCGAGGGGTGTGTAGTTGCTTTTCACATCCTGTTAAGAATGCGACAATGCCCATAGGAACGTAGACATCTTTCTGATATGCCATTTCCCTTGGATGGAATCTCACAAGGGAGACTGTCATATTGTCCCATTTTTAATCTTTTGACAAACTCCTGTAACTTTTCCCTCTGTTGGCTGCACTGATGTGTATCCCAACAACAGACACCATCCCATCCAACACTTCTGCTAGTCCTTCTGCACTAATCACCAAGCAGACGTGAAGTTACGGCTCATTGTGCTTCTAATTTCATTCCCTGGTGTTGAGTGCCTTTTCACATTCCTGTAAGCTGTCTGTATGCTTTCCGTAGTCAACTGTCTATTCAAATCCTTTGACCATTTTGTGTAAATTAGGTTACTTGGACTTTTTGTCTGTTTTGCTGTTGAGTTGTATGAGTTATGTATTTTTAACACTATATCTTATATACTATCCTTATATACTCATCATATACCTCAGATATAAAAATATTTTCCCTAGGATCACCACTGTGGGAGGGCTAAGCAGCCACTTACAGTGCCACCATCCTGTATGGGCACCAGTTCAAGTCCTTACTGTTCCATTTCCCATACAGTTTCCTGCTAACATGCCTGGGAAAGCAGCAGCAAATGGCTTGAGTGCTTGGCCTCTGTGTTCATACAGGAGACCTGGAGGAAGTCCCAGGCTCCCGCATCAGCAAGGCACAGCCCCACCTGTTGTGGCCATGTGGGAAATAAACCAGCAAATGGAAGGTCTTGACCTCAATCTCCTTTCTAATACTGCCTTTCCAATAAATAAATTCATCTTCAGGAAGAAGAAAATATTTTCCTATTCTGTAGGCTGCCTTTTGATTTTGTTGATGGTTTCCTTTGCTATGTGAAGACTGTTCAGCTTGCAGTACCTATTCATTTTTACTCTGTTGCCTGTGGTTTTGGTGTTATATTCAAAACAAAGCAAAACAAAACACTACCAAGAATATTAAGTACCAGAACAGTGGGGAAAAAAAAAACAGAGAATATCAAGGACCTATTTCCACATTTTTTTATTGGAATCTTTATGGGTCCTAATCTTTTTTTAAGGTTTATTTATTTTTATTACAAAGTCAGATATACAGAGAGGAGGAGAGACAGAGAAGATCTTCCATCCATTGATTCACTCAACAAGTGACCGCAATGGCAGGTGCTGCACTGATCCAAAGCCAGGAACCAGGAACTTACTCTAGGCCTCCCACACAGTGCAGGGTCCCAAGGCTTTGGGCTGTCCTCAACTGCTTTCCCAGGCCACAAGCAGGGAGCTGGACGGGAAGTGGGGCTGCTGGGACTAGAACCGGCACCCATATGGGATCCCAGCACATTCAAGATGAGGACTTCAGCCACTAGGCCAGCACACCAGGCCCTACCAGTCCTAATCTTACATTTATACTTTTAGTCCATTTTGAGTCTGTCTCCACATATAGCATAACATGTCCCCAATTTCATTTTTTAACATACATGTGAATATCATGTTCTCTCAAAACCATCTCATAAAGAAACTTTTTTCCCCATTGTATTTATCTTTTTTTTTTTTTAAAAGATTTATTCATTTTATTACAGCCAGATATACACAGAGGAGGAGAGACAGAGAGGAAGATCTTCCGTTCGATGATTCACTCCCCACGTGAGCCACAACGGGCCGGTGCACGCCGATCCGATGCCGGGAACCAGGAACCTCTTCCGGGTCTCCCACGCGGGTGCAGTGTCCCAAAGCATTGGGCTGTCCTCAACTGCTTTCCCAGGCCACAAGCAGGGAGCTGGATGGGAAGTGGAACTACCGGGATTAGAACCGGCACCCATATGGGATCCCGGGGCTTTCAAGGCGAGGACTTTAGCCGCTAGACCACACCGCCGGGCCCCTGTATTTATCTTTTTAAGATTTATTCATTTTTACTGGAAAGTCAGATATACAGAGAGGAGGAGAGAAAGAGAGGAAGATTCTCTGTCCGATGATTCAGTTCCCAAGTGACTGCAATGGCCAGAGCTGAGCCAGTCTGAAGCCAGGAGCCAGGAGCTCCTCTGGGTCTCCCACATGAGAGCAGGGTCCCAAGGCTTTGGGCCATCCTTGGCTGTGCCCCCAGGCCACAAGCACGGTGCTGGATGGGAGGTGGGACCACTGGAACCACTGCCAGCATATACATGGGATCCAGACACGTCCAAGGTGAGGACCCCAGTCACTAGGCCAACACGCTGGGCCCCTCATTGTATATTCTTAACACTTTTCAACAATCAGTTGGATCATGCTGTATGTGTTTTTTTCTTTTAAGACTTCTTTCTTTTACTTGAAGTCAAAATTACACAGAAGAGACTGAGATCACCCAACCACTAGTTTACTTCCCAAATGACTGCAACAGCCAGAGCTGAGCTGGTCTAAAGTTGGGGGCCAGGAGCTTCTTCCCAATCTCCCACGTGGGCACAGAAACTCAAGCACTTGAGCCATCCTCCCCACCTTCTCAGGTCATTAACAGGGAGCTGGATCAGAAACGGAGCAGGCAGCACTAGAACCGGCACCCACAGGGTCTGCGGGTGCCACAGGCGGAAGCTTAGCTTGCAACACCACCCTGGTGGCCGCTATACTTTGCTTTCTGAGGTGTCAGGCTGTTCCAGGGGTCTGATTCGCCTCTGTTCCATCACCATAGCTTTCAAATACAGCCAGAAGCCAAGCAGTTTTGCCCTTCTCTGTCAAGACTGCTTTGGTTACTGGGGGATTTGAGGTCCTACACACATTGAAGGATTGATTTTTTTTAACTCTGTGAAAACTGACAGACATTTTATCAAATGGGAATGCAGATATCCTTCTGATATACCATTTCCCTTGGATGGAACTCAGAAGGGAGACTGTCATATTGTCCTATTTTTAATTTTTGGGAGGCATGGCCATCTTTACAACATTAACAATATTAACTCCTTATTCAACTTATTTCATTACTATCCCATGGTTTTGGTATCCAGCTCTCTCCTCTCGTTGGATTTATTGCTACTTTTAATTCCTTTGGATTTGATTTTTAAATGATATATTTATATTCATTGCAAAGGCAGATTTATAGAGAAGGTGAGACAGAGAGAAAGATCTTTCAGAAAGTTTGCTGGTTCATTCCACAAGTGGTCACGATGGCTAGAGCTGAGCTGATCTGAAGCCAGGAGTCCGGAACCTCTTTCTCTGGGTCTCCCATGCGGGTGCAAGGTCCCAAGGCTTTGGGCCGTCCTCAACTGCTTTCCCAGGCCACAAGCAGGGAGCTGGATGGGAAGTGGAGCAGCCAGTATACAAACTGGTGCCCATATGAGATCTCAGTGCACACAGGGCAAGAATTCAGCCAATAGGTTATTGTGCTGGGCCCTCGCTTCTATTTTAATGGGATGGTTTTCTTAATTTTTCAGATGGTTCACTTTTAAATCATGTAGAAGCACAGGTTTTTGCACTTTGATTTTCCACCCTGAAACTTAACTGAGTTGATGTGATTAGTTCTCACAGAGTCAGGGGAGTCTGTTTCCCATATATTGATCATCTCACCCAAACAATGGAAACTTCACTTTTTTCTTTTTGATTTGGAAGCTTTCCTTCTCTGCCTGCTTGCTCTGTCTGGGACTTCTACTACTGTTACAAAGGGGAGAGGACAACGCTGTCTTGCTCCTGATCTTAGAAGAACAGTTTTCTACTTCTCACCTCTGACTATGTTGTTAGCTGTGGACCCGATGGTATTAGTTTTCATTGTGTTGAAGTACAATCCATAAATACCTAATTTGTTGAGGGTTTACATCACAAAGTTATTTTGAATCTTGTCAAATACTTTTTTATATATTTATTTTTCTTTGTAAAGGCAGATTAAATTTATAGAGAGAAGGAGAAACAGAGAAAGATCTTCCACCTGCTGGCTTACTTCCCAAGTGGCTGCAATGGTTGGAGCTGAGCCAATCTAAAGCCAGGAGCCAGGAGCTCCTCCCAGGTCTCCCACATGGGTGCAGGGTCCCAAGGCCTTTGGCCATCCTCTACTGCTCTCCCAGACCACAGGCAGGGAACTAGAAGGAAAGCAGGGACAGCTGGGACATGAACCAGCCCATTACGGGACTCTGGGGCTTACAAGGCGAGGATCTATCCAGCTAAGCCATCATGCAAGGCACATCAAATTCCATTTTATATGTCTGTCAAATCAATGGTCAAGGATGGCATATTACTACTACTTGAATAATCTGTGGATATTTTAAGATTTTATTATATATATAAGTGAAACGGGTAACTTTTTTTGATTGTTGTTCCTAACCCTTGCCTGAATTCCCACTGAACTCGTGTTTCCACTTGAGTTCCTTGTTTAGTGGACCATTGAGCCTTTGCTCACAATGTAAACTGAAAAGATGTTATCTGGAGAATGAAGAAAGGAAGGGAGCAAGGGAGAAAGACAAGGGAAGCATTAGTAGATTGTTAAACACGAATCTACACTGTATCAATACCGCATTAACACGGTGGGGGAGGGATGTTCCAGAATTTCAGAAAGTATATTAAAACATAAAACCTCCACATCGTTTTTGTGGAGATAATCACATCTTCACACATTCCTCAATAGATAGCAAAAGAAAATTGCTTTATTTACCACAGAGTGTCTTTACTGGAAAATATGTCAACAGGAAGTCACGAACCTGGTTTCTGGGAGAAATCTTCAGGAATTAAGGTGGCAGGACTCCCCAGCAACTCTGGTTCAGCGATCTCTGGGCATGTGGCCTTCCTCTGCCTGGACGTGTCCTGTAGTGGTGTGAGAAGTTCAGCCAATCCAGACACATTCAAAACATCATAAAAAAACAAATCCTCTAAGACACTGAAGAAGTGGAATTATTGGAAGCTTAAACATTTAAAAATCGGTGTTTAAGTTTCAGTTGATCACTGTTAACCAGCAGTTCTCAAAGTATGATGATGCAACACCTTACAGCTTGATAGAAATGCAAATTCACAATCTTTTAAAAACTATGATTTATTTTTAATTTATTTATTTGAAATTCAGAGTTACAGAGTGAGAGAGGCGAAGACAGAGAACTCTTATGTTTTCTGATTTATCCCCCAGCTGGCTGCCATGGCTGGAGCTGCACCTGTCTCAATCTGGGAGTCAAGAGCATCTTCCGTATCGCCCACATGGGTGCAGGGAACCAAGGACCTGGGTCCTGCTCTGTTGTTTTCCCAGGTACAACAGCAGAGAGCTGGATTTGAAGTGGAGCAGCTGGGATGTGAATCAGTGCCCATTTGAGATGCCAGTGCCAAATGGCGTAGCCTGATATGCCACTCCACTGGTCCCAGCAATCCCTGTTTAACAAACCATCCTGCTCATTCTGACGGTCGCTGAAGTTTGAGAACCTGTGTTCTAAACCGGGGCTCGGTCCAACCCACTGCTGACTCTTGTAAATAAAGTTTTATTGTAACACAGAGCACATTTCCACATTATGATTGCTTTGGGGTTACAAGTGCAGAGATGATGTGTTGCCAAAGAAGCTGCAAAGTTTGCAGAGCCTAAATTGTTTTGTTTTGTTTTGTTTTGTTTTACCATTTTCTCTGTCTCTTCTCTTTCTGCTGCTTTGCTTTCAAGTGAAACAAATGGGTGTCAGCAGGTGAAGTTGCCTTTTGGCCTGCACCCCGCATCACAGAGCTGGCAAGCCCCCCAGGCCCTCCACTTCCCCTTCCCGCTGTGCCAGCACAGCAGGCAGAGGATGCTGCCTCAAGTGCTTGGTTCCCTGCCACTCAGACAGAGGTCCTGGATAGCGTTCCAGGCTCTGGCCTCAGCCTGGCCCAGCCCTGGATGCAGGCATGTGGGACATGAAGTAGAAGTGCCTCTTTCTCCCTGTTTCCCTGTACACCCGTCACCACCACTGCCAGCTCTGCCTCTGGAGTTCAATGGAAGCATATTAAGACTTATCCTATGTAGCAGGACAGAAACATTTCCCCTAATCTTTGCTCCAAGTCAATCATACTTTGACCAGCAGTATTTATGGAAAATCATCAATTCATAGGAAATGCTAAGTTGTCCTTGCCATTGCTGCTGGAGTGATTTCCAAACCATTAGACCACTGGTTTGTTTTTCTCATATTTCTGAAAGCCTTAGAAAGAAATAGGCTCATCATAGCCATAACACGCAGAAGCAGTACAAAGTGGTACAAAGTGGATTTATTTACTTGATCTTTCTCATTGTCGCTAGCACTGCTGAGAAAAAAAAGTGGCAGAACTGGAAGAAAAAGAAGCCAATTATACCATGGCTATATTTCCTGAAGAGACAGAAACTCAGCTCCCAGATATGCAGGGCCATGCCAGGAACGACGGCAACCTCCCACCTGCCACCTACAGACCCCTTCACTGTTCACCTCTTTCCTCACCACCCAGGCTTTGTCTCTGAGCACCACCAGCACGCCCTCACTGTGTCCTCCTGGTGTCACGGGCTTGCTGCCCCATCCTCTCTGCCCTTCAAATCCCACTTTGCTTCAGCCCCACTCCCCCATCCTCGGAGCCTTGCCAAATGTCCCGCCCTGAACCTACTGCAAACAGCTGTAACTCATAGTGAACAGTGCTTGGTCCATTCTCAGCTCTCTGTCTGAGAACCGTTCATTCCACATCTGCTCAATGTCCGTGAGACACAGAGACGGGGAAGGAGGGTGCACTGGGCGCCCAGTTCTCGGGCATCCTTTCATTTAGCACACTGAGAAGTTAATCCCTGCTGGTTGATTTCAGAGATGCCTCAGAAGCCAAACGCCAAACTTACCGCTGCCACATTTTGGGACTTTCGTCTTCCTTCTTCTACTACGATATGGTATTAGCATTTTCTTCTTCTGGTCACCAGTCCAAGACTGCTCACTGGCACTGCTACTGGAAGCCTCATTGCTCTCAGAAAAGAGATGTTTCCTGTAATTAACCTATTACAAACACAAATGAAATGATCAATGAAACCATCGAAAGGGTGTCGGCACCATTTATGTATGAGCAATCTATTACTACAAAGTTACACAGAAGAGAAGTGACTATTGAAGACTGGGCTCTTATACAAAAGTGATTCGGAAGTAATGGCGAGGAGAAAAATAATTTCTCATGAGTCAGTTATCAACCAAGATGCGGTCTCAAGGATGACCAAATTCTAATTAGGCATTTGCAACTAAGATGTAAGAGTTGCCAACTTTAAAATACTAAAAATTTTATTTATTTATTTATTTATTTGAATGGCAGAATTATAGAGAGACAGAGGGAGAGACAGGAATCTTCCATGGGCTAGTTCACTTTCCAGTGGCTGCAACAGTCAGAGCTGGACCAGGCAGAAGCTGGGAACTGAGTCTAAGCACTTGAGTGTTCTCTGTTGCTTTCCCACACAGCCCAGCAGGCAGCAGGACTGGAAGTGGAGCATTCAGGGTCCAATGTGGGATGCTGGTGCTGCAGGCAGCAGCCTACATTTTTATGCCTCAACACTAACCCTTAGGCATTTCCTGAGCAGAAGGATCTGCTTAAAGAATTGAAAAGAAGGGCCCAGCGTGATAGCCTAGTGGCTCAATCCTTGCCCTGCATCTACCATGATCACATATAGGTGCCAGTTCATGTCCCAGCTGCTCCACTTCCCATCCAGCTCCTGCCTGTTGTCTGGGAAAGCAGCAGAGGATGACCCAAAGCCTTGGGACCCGGCACCCATATGAGAGACCCGGCGGAGGCTCCTGGCTCCTATCTTCAGATAGGCTCAGCTCCAGCTGTTGTGGCTACTTGGGGAGTGAACCAGTGCACAGCCGATCTTTCTCTCTGTTTCTCCTCTTTGTATACCTGCCTTTCCAATTAAAATAAAATCAAATAAGTTTTTTAAAAAAATGATTGAAGAGTAGAGATTTGATCTAGTGGTTAAGACAACAGTTGACATGCCCACATGCCCCATCAGATTCCAGCTCTAGCCTGGCAGGCAGTGTGAGGACTGAAGTAGTGTGTCTCTGTCCCCAAGACACAGCCTGGGATTGAATTCCTGGCTCCTGACTTTAAGCCCAGCTTTTCATGGTCATTTGATGGGCTGGAACAGCAGATTGAAGCTGCCCAACTTCCTTTCTGCAACAGTGTCTGAGTAATGAATTTCTTTTCAAGCCTCCTCTTGTGATCCTGCTGTGTAGCCAAATTTATGAACTGTTGTTCTAAATACGCATGCTTTTGCAATCAACTTTCAGCATTTTTTGATAGAGGAACAAAGAAACTGGGAAAGTCTTATTGCATGATTTTTTTTCTTTCCTGAAAGATGTATTTGAAAAGCAGAATGACAGAGACGTCACACTGTGTCGTGTCCCATCATGAGAACGACATCAGAATAGTAAGGTATTCCGAGAGAAAGACACCACATTCACAAAACTTTCATCACTTGATGTTACTGCCAGCTATTACTGTTCGCCTCTCATCATGTCTACTGTGTAAGTTCCACTTGAATGTGGCTATCATGATCATGAGAAAACAGCATTTAGGGGTTTCGTAGAATCTCTGGATTCAGGCTTCCATTTCTCATGAGAAAGAAGGGACCACTATGCCTGCCCATCAGCTGTCATCCAAGGTGAGCGAATTCTGGACGGCGTAAGAACTTGCTCTAGTCACATAAGACTGAATAAAGGACTTTTTCCATTTTCCACGACCTATCTGCCATCAAATGAGAACATGAAATGATAATTCCTTCTAAGACTATCAATGGGGCTGACCCACCTGTCCATCTAACTGGACAGACCTGAGTATGGTAGATTGACCCTTTCATAGTTTGCCAATCATTAAGCCCATTTCATGCAATGCATAAATCAAGTAATAGCATACAGGAATTATTTTCACTTTATTTGGAGGCTTACTGCTACTTGTAATGAGTAATGTTCATTTCCAGTTAAAAATGAAATAAAATATTTATTTTTAAAATGCTTGAATAAATTTAAGATAATTTTCATTAAGAAAAAGGCATAGATAACAAAGAGAGCCACAGCACACTGACAGTGATGGGCAAGCAACTGAAGTGTAGGGCACATTGCCTTAAAAGGATAAAAGTTACTACATTACCAGCATCCTTCTCCTTGTTTGTTTTCTGTCACTGTTGAAAGCAGAATCGCGCCTGAAGTAAAATGTGCCTGGTGAATGGGACAGGTACAACCAGCACCCTCTACCTTCCCCTCTCTCACTGCCCCCAACTTCTGTTTCCCTCCTATGTCCTTTGCCCAGTCACAAACCTGGTGCCCGGTAGTGCCCCATTCTACAAACTTGCTATCATGCAGTCTATGGCTGCAGATTCTCTGGCAGGTAAGAACAGAGAATAGAAACCACACATCCTGTGAGTCCCTTGTCTGTCAGGTTCAGAGGGAAGAGAAGGGTGGATGGAGCAATGGAAAACCAGGCAGCTGTGGCAAATACACCACCATTTCTAGGCAGACACTGACCTAACTTATGTCTGCCTTTTCTAGCATTTCATACAATAGAATCATTATATGTACTCTTGTGGCCCAGCTTCTTTTACTAAGCATAATTACTCTGAGATGAATTAAAGATACATATATCCAAATTCATTACTTTTTGCCTCAAAAATTTTATTTATTTGAAAGGTGGAATTAGAGAGAGAGAGCGAAGACAGAAGAGAGAGGGGAGAGGGGGGAGACAGAGGGGGAGAGGCAATGGGGGGGAGACAAGGAAAGCTGGGCAGAGAAGGGAAGAGGGAGAGGGAGAGAGAGGGAGAGAGGGGGAGAAAGAGGGAGAGAGATGGAGAGAGAGGATATGAACTGATGTTCATCCACTACTTCACAGCCCAGCTAGCTGCAACAGGCAGACTAGACCCGACCACAGGCAGAAGTCAGGAGCTTCATCAGGGTCTCCCATATGAAGCAGGGACCCAAACACATGGGCCATCCTGTACCTACTCTCCCAAGGCCACCAGCAGGGATCTGGATCAGTAGTGGAGCAGCCAGGACTAACATGTGCCATGTTGGATGCTGGCATCATCACAGGTGGCACCATGCCCAGCTATGCCTCAATGGTGGGCCCATTCCTTTCCATTGCTATGTGGCATTCCAATGTGTGGATATGTCAGAGTGCGTCAGTATGTCATCTATTGATGGACATTTAGGTTTGTTCTAGTTCGGAGATATTACAAATAAAGTTGCCATAAACATTCATGCCTTTGTAAGGACACACTGATATTTCTCTTGGGAAAACACCTAGGATGAGAACAGCTCAACGAGTCAAAGGGTTGCTAAAAGTCTAACATTTTAAGAAACTGCTAGAAGTATCTAAACTGCTCTACATTTTTACCAGTGCTTGGCACAATCTAATTTCAGCCAGTCTAGTGGGTGTGTAGTGCCTCTCATTACAGTTTTAACCTAGATTTCCTCAGTAACTAATGATATCAGTAAAGTTGCAATATACTTATCTGGGCTGTCCTCTCCTGCTTTCCCAGGCCACAAGCAGGGAGCTGCATGGGAAGCTGGGCTGCTGGGATTAGAACCAGCACCCATATGGGATCCCGGAGCATGCAAGATGAGGACTTTAACCATTACGCTATTGCGTTGGGCCCACCTTCAGTGATTTGAATCAGGGGTTATATTTTTTAATCTATTGGTCAATTTCGGAGGTCCTGGAATCTTCCTCCTGAGTCTTCCATGGCAAGAGCTCATCTATCTCTGTTTATACTTTTTTTTTAAAGATTTATTCATTTTATTACAGCCAGATATACACAGAGGAGGAGAGACAGAGAGGAAGATCTTCCGTCCGATGATTCACTCCCCAAGTGAGCCACAACGGGCCGATGAGCGCCGATTGAAGCCGGGAACCAGGAACCTCTTCCGGGTCTCCCACGCGGGTGCAGGGTCCCAATGCATTGGGCCGTCCTCAACTGCTTTCCCAGGCCATAAGCAGGGAGCTGGATGGGAAGTGGAGCTGCCGGGATTAGAACTGGCGCCCATATGGGATCTTGGGGCTTTCATGGCGAGGACTTTAGCTGCTAGGCCACGCCGCCGGGCCCTATCTCTGTTTATACTTAAGGACCCTCAGCAACATCAGAGATCCCAATGTATGCATGTGATCTTATGGAGCTCTGAAATTAATCTGTCATTAACTTGACTGCAAATGGTATTGGTTGTTAATTATTCTAATTGTTAGTAGCATTCAGAAAGGAAACTGATGTTTGTATATTGATCTGTGTCCTTTGGTCTTAAATCCAGTGTTTTGCTGACAAAAAAAAAAAAAAAGTACACTGCCTGAGATAACCCTGGAGGCGTGGGGAAGGGGCCTGAGGAGCAGGGTAACAGCACACACTTCCCCCAGGTGTTCTCCAGGGACGCTGTGGCAGAGGTCTAAGCCATGATTTGTGATGCCAGAATCCCACACTGTAGTACTGCCTCAAGTCCTAATTGCCCTACTTTTTTTTATATTTTTTATTAATTATTTTGCATTATGTGACAGTTTCATAGGCTCTGGGAATCCCACCATCCCTTCCCTCCCCTCCCCCCTGGTGGATTCCTCCACCTTGATGCAGTATTACAGTTCAAATTCAATCAAGATTCTTTCCTTGCAAACATATACCAAGCACAGAGTCCAGCTACTTATTGTCCAGATGGGTTGAACAGTTTCTTGGGGAGACCATTTGTGGTCTGAAGTTAGAGCTGGTAGAATATCATCCCAGTCAATTAAGAGTCCAATATAACATCAACAGCAATTTGCAATATTATGGAATTGACATGGTTTTGAGTAATCAGTATGTTAAAAAAAAAAAGCAAGCCCTAACCACAACCTATGATTAACTCATTGACATTTCAATTTTAGTTTATATACAGGACCGGCTGCTATATACCTTAAAATGGCTATAAGGTACCATTCAGCTGTCTCGTGTCTATTTCATTTTAGTATTTAGCCATTTGTTGTGTTGAAGTATAATTTTGCAAATCTTGGCAGATTTTAGGATAATCTAGACTGGTTTGTAACACTAACAAGATATTTGTCGACATTTAAGGTGCAGAACATTTTTGGGGGGAGTGTGAAGGAAAATCCCCAACACCATGGTGAGGAGTAACTAATCTTTGTGTCCCACCCAGCGAGGCATGAGCCAATCCACACCAGCTCTTTCCTGTCAGATTTCAAGCTCTACTTTCTATTGTTTGTCTATTTATTTAGGTTTTTTTTAGTTTGTATGATTGTTTGTTTGCTGTAAGGAGTTTTCGAAGCGATCCCAATGGTCATTGCGAGGGAGTGTGGGGGTCCAGAGGTGGAGCCAGGCTCGGACCAGAGAAAGCTCTCCTCCCTGGTCCCGAAGGACTTTTACTGTTCTTCTGTTTCTGCGAACCTCTCAGGGTTTCTGGTTGTCTTTCCGATGACGTTGGTTTCTGCACGGTAGTGTTTGGAGTTCTTCCATCCCCTGCAGAAGCTCCGGTTGGCTAATTGCCCTACTTTTAATCTGATCCAGCTCCTTTTAATCTGATCCAGGTCCCTGCTTACAGGCCTGGGAAAGCAGCAGAAGATGGCCCAAGTACTTGAGCTCCTGTGGGAGACATGGATGGTTTTCCCATCTCCTTCTGCCAGCCTGGCCCAGATCTAACACTTGTGTCTGTTCACGCAGTAAACCAGTGCATGAAAAATCTCTGTCTTGAGCCCAGAGTTATGGTTCAGTGGCTAAATCCTATATGGGTGTCAGTTCTTATCCCGGCAGCAGCCTCCCTTCCTATTAGGCTCCCTGCTTGTGGCCTGAGAAAGCAGTAGAGGATGGCCCAAAGCCTTGGGACCCTGCACCCATGTGGGAGAGCCAGCAGAAGCTCCTGGCTTCAAATGGGCTCAGCTCCAGCTGTTGCAGCCACTTGGAGAGTGAGCCAGTGTGTGGAACATCTTCCTCTGTGTCTCTTTCTCCCTGTAAGTCTGCCTTCCAATAAACACAAACCTTTAAAAAAAAGACGGGGTGGGGGCGGGAAGATCTCTCTCCTCACCCCTCTCTCCTGTTACTCTGCCTTGCAAAGAAATAATCTTAAAGTTTAAAAACAACAACAACAAAATAATTCTTTTAATTCCGCACAGCGCTGTCTCCTGAGCAGTGGGTCACCAAAGGTAGCAGTGGGAGACAGCTCCGGCCGAGAACCTGCACTCCCACACTCCCAGTGCACAGCGTGGGATAGGAGCTGGGAGAGTCACTCACCTGGCCTGGCCACTCAGCTCAGGACTCTCAATTTTCACAGGTGATTCTGGTAAGTCTGAAGAATATGCATGCGCCAACGTGACTGCTAGTGACCAAAATGAAAAATAATGCTAAATCTCTAAGTAGTACTTACAACCAAAGAGACTCAAGTCTTATCTATGATATATCTATGTCTATATATCATGTATATTTATGGTATGTATTTTTAATATATGATAAATTTATACATAAAAGAAACAGTCTCACCTTTCTTTATCACATCTGGCTTCAGCTTTTCAGGTAAATGTTTAGCTGTTTCGGTTTGCTGTCAAAAAAACAAAATTCTGATGATACCTTTGAAACCTCTGTGTTTTAAACTCTTTTGCAGCTGCTGTCTAGCTTATCAGCAAACCACACTTATGGGCCTGGCGCAGTGGCCTAGTGGCTAAAGCCCTCACTTTGCATATACCAGGATCCCACATGAGCACCAGTTGGTAGCCCAGTTATTTCACTTCCCCTCCAGCTCCATGCTTGTGGTCTGAGAAAACCAGGAGAGGACAGCCCAAAGCCTTGGGACCCTGCTTTCACATGGGACACACAAAAGAAGCTTCTGGATTGGCCCAGCTCTGGCACTTGGGGAATGAACCAGCAGTGGAAGATCTTTCCCTGTCTCTCCTTCTCTCTGTAAAATTTGATTTTCCAATAAAAACAAATACATCTCTTTAAAAACACACGCAATGATTAATTAAACACTAGGCTTTGGATTTACTAATAAATGGATTTACTTCAGGCAGCTCAGTGCCATAGCATGTTAAGCTACCACCTGCAATGCCAAGACCCCAGATGAGCACCAGTTCAGTTCAGTCCTAGCTGCTCCATTTCTGATTCAGCTCCATACTGATGCTCCTGGAGAAATACTAGAAGACGGCCAGAGAGCCTGGGTCCCTGATGCCCACAGGAGGCATTCAGGGCTCCTGGCGTCGGCCTGGCCCAGTGCCTGGGTCCCTGCCACCCACAGGTGGCATTCGGGGCTCCTGGCTTCGGCCTGGCCCAGAGCCATCACAGCCATCTGGAGAGTGAACCAACAGCTGAAAAGATCTTCTTCCCGCCTCTCTGCAACTCTGACTTGCAAACAAATCGTTTACTGAAAATGAAACCAGTGGCTCCTAATGTCTGTAGGATACTTCAAAACATTCCTAACCACTCTCAGGAAAGAATTTTCTGCCATCCTCGGCAATCATGGAGTGTCACAAAGACCAAGGGAGAGTCTCCCACCGGATCGTTGCTGCTGAAGTGTACAGATTCCGGAGGACTTCGAAGATGCCCATTTATGTGAGATCGTACGTGTTCAAAAGAAAAGCCTGTCATCGTATCCCTTCTTTCCCTACATGAGTTGCCAAGCATCAGTATTCTGATCCAAACTGGGCACTGAGGCAGAGGACAGTCACACCACACCTTAGTCGGGAAACTGCACTGAAGGAAAGGGGTAGGGGTGTCAACAAAGCTGGTGAAGTTATCTAAAGAAAGGCAGGCTCAAAGCATTTCTAGTTTGGACAGAAAAATACTGTTTGCAGAACTTCCTCCTGCCAATGTCCCAGTAGACCCGGGTCCCAGCCTGGCTCCCAGGGCCCCCATACTCACAGGAAGCTGGGAATGATCACTGATGAGAACTGTTAGGCACTGGTCATCTTCCGGGCTCATGACTTGCACCAGGTTGGTGGATTCTTCTGTCTGTTCTGTACACATTAAGAAAAAAACAGGGCCAGGTTTGTGGCACAGTGAGTAAGCCTCAGACTACACTACTGGCATCCCACGTGGGTGCTGGTTCCTGTCCTGACTGCTGCACTGCCAAATCAGTTCCCTGCTAATGGCCTGGGGAAAGCAGTGGGAGATAGCCCCAGTGCTTGAGTCCTGGCTACCCACAAGGGAGACCCACATGAAGGTCCTGGCTTTAGTCTGGTCCATCATTCCCTTGTGGCCAATGGCGAAGCAAACCAGCAGATGGACAATCTCTATCTCACCCTTTCCATAATTCTGTCTTCCAAAAGAAATAAACATATTTTTTAAAAGTCACATAGGGGCCAACACGATAGCTCAATTGGCTAATCATCCATTTTGCAGGCCCAGCATCCCAAATGATGCCAGTTTGTGTCCTGCCTGCTCCATTTCCCATCCAGTTCCCTGCTTGTGGCCTGGAAAAGCAGCAGAGGATGGCCCTCGTCTTTGGGAGCCTGCAACCACATGAGAGACCCGGAAGAAGCTCCTGGCTGCTGAAGGGCTCAGCTACAGCCATCATGGCCATCTGGAGAATGGACCAGCAGATGGAAGATATTTCTCTATCTGCGTAAAATCTGCCATTGAATTTAAAAATAAATAAGCTTTTGGGCCCAGCGGCGTAGCCTAGTGGCTAAAGTCCTCGCCTTGAAAGCCCCAAGATCCCATATGGGCGCCGGTTCTAATCCTGGCAGCTCCACTTCCCATCCAGCTCCCTGCTTATGGCCTGGGAAAGCAGGAGAGGACGGCCCAAAAGCTTTGGGACCCTGCACCCGCGTGGGAGATAGGAAGAGGTTCCTGGTCCCGGCTTCGGATTGGCGCATACCGGCCTGTTGCGGCTCACTTGGGGAGTGAAACATTGGATGGAAGATCTTCCTCTTTGTCTCTCCTCCTCTGGCTTTCCAATAATAATAAAATCTTTTAAAATAAATAAATAAATAAGCTTTTAAAAAATGTATCTGGTCTAGTCTATTGCTGCACTGGCCTCAAGGGAAGACAAGACTGACCAAATGCTCCCATCTCCTGCTCCCTGCCATCCCAGCATCTGCACTGCTTTGCCATTTTTGCGGGACAAGCAACTCTGAACTGAATAGTAATTCCAGACTCTGACAAACTCTTCCTTCTCCAGTGATACACTCATACTCAAACAATCTCACATGATGCTAGGTTTTCTGGGACTTCTTCCAAGTTTGATTTTTGTCATCACTTTTCAGAGCCAGAATTTTGCCATTTTCCAAAAATACCTCTCTCTCTCTCATGGCTATTAGGAATCATAGCCATGGTGACTTCCTTCTCAAAGTTAGTAGAAAGTTCCCAGGAAGTTTGCATCTGATCAGGCAACACCTGAAACATAAGCCAGAAGCCATGTGACTTTAAAAGCAGAAGCCTGCCCTGGTGCTCCATTTCCAATCCAGCATCCTGCCAATGCACTCTCTAGGAAAACAGTCACACAGCTCAACTATGTAGGCCCTTGCCACCATGCATGGGACCTGAATTGACTTCCAGACAACAGGCTTCAGGACAGCCCAACTTTGGGTATTGCAGTGAGTGAAGGTCTCTTTTGCTCTCCTTCAAATAAATACAAATAAGTAACAAGTTTTAGAGTAGCAGCCTTTGAAAAAGCATCCAGGAAAATGCATAGCTTGGGATACAGCTCTGTGCTCCTGGAGAAGAGGTTAGTGTCTTAAAGGGTTTTCAGCGAGCTGGTTCACTGAACTGGTTCCAATTCTGCCCTCCTCCAAGTCCAGTGAGGGGGGACCAGACCTTTGCAAGTGTAAGAGATCAGAATCTTCCCAATTCACTCTGTGAACAGGAAGGTGAGAGAGAAAGAGGGGGGGAAGAGAGGGAGGGAGAGAGGGAGAGAAGAGAGATAGAGAGAGAGAGAGAGAACAGTGCCAGAAGCCCACCAGGAATGTCCTTGGGACCCCAGGAAGAAATGGTCAGGAGGTGATGTCATCCCAGTCAAGTTTCCCATGGTGCACAGTAAATGGAGTAGATTATTTGGAGGCACACAGAGAGGGTCAGTGTTCCACACCATGGAGACACTGACACACAAAAAGGGAGAAATGGGATTAGGACACTTGACTCTTGAAGGGACACTCAGGAGACCATGGCTTTTTCAGCCAACGTTCACATCCTCCAATGCCAATGAGGAAATGAAAGAGCTGGGAAAAGAGTTTTGAATCATCAGCGAGAATTAATCCTGGTCCTGTTTGTCCTGTCCCAGTGCTCAAGTGGCTGCCTGTGCGATGGCAAGCTGTATATCAAAGTGGATTTCTACCTTCATCACCTCTTCCCTGCTGATGACAATAGGCTGCTGCAGGCGGATGAGGAGTATCTTCATCATCTCCGTTTCTGGCAATGAAAAGGGGCAATAATGAGTGTCAACACAGAGACAGGTTTTATTTTCAAATGTCATCGTTTTAAATGACCTCGGGGGGGTATTTGTAAACCAGATCTTTCCATGAAAATAAGATGAAAATAAATCATATTATAACAGGTTTCTGATACTGCTTTACTAAATACGCATGTATATTTATGCACACACTTGTCATACACGTTTGTGGGGCTGACCTTGGAAAACCATGAACCAGCATAGTGCAGCAACAAGGAAATGGAGGCAGGTTCTGCCTTCTGCAAGCCAATCAACTTTTTAAGGAGCTCTTTGTTTTTATAGGGGGATCATCTGCAACAAACATTTTACTTTCGAGTCCACTAAACACAATATCCATTCAATATCTCTTTGAAATCTTAGTTGCTGCTAAAATTCACATTGAAATTCAGCTTTCCCAATATCCAAACAGTAATAATTCACCTCCATTTCAACATACTCTTTTCTTTTAAGAAAATTATTTAAGAGGCAGAGTCACAGAAAGACACAGAAACATTGCTCCCAATCATTGTTTCTCTCTCCAAAAACTCATCACAGCCCTGGCTTGAGGCCAAGGGCAGAAGCCAGGAACCAGCACACGAACTACCACCACTGTGCTCCAGGCTCCACATCAGCACAAACCAGTTGGGCTGGGCACCCGAGCACGCCAGTGCAGGACATGGATTTCCTAACCACCAAGACAAACGCCTACTCTTAGGTTCCTCTTACAGATAAGAATGGAGCCAGAGTTGAGAGAAGCCTGCTGTTAGACTTCAGCCTCTGAATTAGATGACAGCTCTTTGCTGAACTGCAGTAAGCGCACATTAGAGGTGGCCCACAAGAAAGAAGCGAGTGAAGTGCAGCAGAGAGCCTGCACAGCCACAAACTGAGGAAACTGGAGAGGAAGCCAACAGAAGCATACAGGTCTAGATCGACCCTGTCCATCGCAGTGGAAGACCAAAACACAACCAGTAAGGTGGGGATGCAGCAAGAGTATCTCAGACAGCAGACTGGGATTAATTGGGACCAGAAAGGGCACACCATCTCAATCATTTTGATATACGATATTTTGGCTGGAACTGGTTAAACAAATTAACAACAGTTTTTATTTGACATGAATACTTGGAGATACAAGACAAAGAGGCAGAATCTACTAGATACCGCAAAACAAAGAAAGAATGATGGTCCCAGTGGACTGCTTGAAAGAAATTCTTGGTGGAAAGTAGAATGAACAGACTCCTTGGCACAGTGAGGAGAAAGAACAGGTAGCTGCTGGCTGCACACCACCAGTGACACCTGCACACCGCTAATGATGCCTGCGTAGGCATGGCTAGGGCACAGCTAGAATCACCATGTTCCATGACAAGGTGCCAGGAGGCAGTTCACTGAGCCAGAAATGAGTTCAGTCCCAAACCCATACATGTGCAGTGCTGTCCTATCATAACCTTTGCCTCCCTATACAAAATGGCACCTGATTTGGCTCTAGGTGGCAGACTGGGCTATGGAAATCTACCCTTTTCCCACACTGCCCATCTGGGACCTGCTGCTCTGTCTCTGCTACTGGTCAAAAGAAACAGAGCAGCAGGATAGGCAGTTCTTTGTCTGGGTTCATGTCCTGAGCTCTGGGCGAATGCCCCTTCCCACCTGTTGCTGGCAGAGTTCCAGCTACCAGTGGAGTTAAGACTGCTGCTGGCTGATTGCCATTGGGGTATCAGTCACTGCAACACCACACCATTGTGTCCCCTGCTCCTGCTTTCCTGTGCCTGTCAGTCTCCAGGTACCCCTCTGCTATTGTTCTGTTCTCTCCTATGTCCTGGAATGTGCCCTCTCTACTCCACACTGGCTAACAGTTCTCCGTCTGTTTAAACATGTCCTTACCCTATTCGGCCATCTTGATTCTCCATAAATTAAATTTTAAAAATCATCCATTCAGACCAAGCAGCATTTATCCCAAAGATGCAGGGAAAGTTTTCAACATATGCAAATCAATGAAAATGACATATCACACCAACAAAATGATAAAAAGCCACATGATTATTTAAATGAATAGAGAGAAAGCATTTGGTAAAGTATAACATCCTTTTGGGGACAGGACTGTGGCGTAGTGGGTTTAGCCGCTGCCTGCAGCACCAGCATCCTGTAGAGGCTTCTGGCTGTTCCACTTCTGATCCAGCTTCCTGGTTATGCGTTTGGGAAAACAGTGGAATCTTTGGACCCCTGCATCCACAAGGGACACATAGAAAAAACTCCTGGCTCTTGGTTTCAGACTGGCCCAGCCTCAATCTCTGTTCCCAGTTAGGGAGTAAATCAACAGATGGAAGTTCTCTTTCTTTCTCTCTCTAACCCTTTTAAATAAATGAATGAAAAATAAAACATACTTTCATGATGAAAAATTCCCCCAAAATATTGTATATAAAAGGAACACACTTATAAACAATGAAGGCAACATAGGCAAATCTCACAGCCAGTATTATATTGAATGGAGAAAAGTAGAAGCATTCCCACTAGGATCCAGAACCAGACACGGTTGCCCACGCTCCCCATTGCTAATCCACACGAACCTGGAAACTCTATCTAGAGCTACTAGACAAGAAAAAGAAATCAAAGGGATACAAATTGGAGAGAAGGAAGCTGAATCATCCCTGTTTGCAGGTGACATGGTTCTTTATATAGGGGAACCAAAGATCCTAAGACTGTTGCAACTCAAGAGACTTTGGCAAAGTGTCAGGACACCAAACCAAACTAATTCCATTCTTACACACCAACCATGGTTGAGAACGAACTCTTAAGATCAGCCCCATTCCCAAGAGCTGCCAAACAATAAATAAAATAAACAAATACCTTGGGATATATTTAACCAAGGATACAAAAGATCTCTATAATGAAAAATTTTTAAATGTTAATGAAAGGAATAGAAAAACACACATGCAAAAAATGGAAAAATCCTCCCCATGTTTAGGGATTTGTCAGAATATCATCAAAATGCTCACTCCACCCAAAACAATTTGCGATCCCAATAAAAATGCAAAGGGCATTCTTCTCAGATCTGGAACAATACAGTAGCCCAGAAACTCCTATGAAAACACAAAAGATCCCAAACAATTAAAGAAATGTTCAACAATAAAAACCAACCCAGAGGCATCACAACACCATACTTGAAGACACACAACTGACACATAGACCAGTGAAATAGAAGGGAAGCCCCAAAAAGTGGTCCACACATCTATAATCCCCCCTCCTTACTAGGCACCTTGCCTCTTTCTCAAGGCACGTACACAATCTTCTTTAGAACTAACCCAGCTTTTTACTGACAGAACTGCACACAGAAAACATAAACAAAAGTAGATGTGGCATGAACAATTATCATCTTACCTGTTACGCAGAAATGGACCACTGCTTCCTTGAACAATCTTACTGGATCCCACAGAGTACTCTTAGAAGGAAAATAAATTTGTGAAATTCACAAGCACATGACACATACAGAGAACAATCCAGAAGCATTCGGATCTCACAGGGAAATGAACATCATTACCTCCACATTGTTTATATTAAATGTCACACTCTGACTTCCGAGTTTGAAATCAATCCAAAATTTCTCTATTTTTTCATCTGCAGGTTTTCTCATCTGAAAGAGAATTTCAGCATGAATTGAACAGAATATCCACATTAAATGATCATGTAAAATCTAACCCATTAAAGAATTTAAACTTTTCCTAAAATAATACTATCCTAACATTATGCAACTTGCCTTAATTACTTAACTCATTTATGCAAAATGGAAAGATAACAATTTTCTGTACCTAGTTCCAAGAAAAATTGCTATCTTAACATATCTCATGAACATTTAAGTGTGCCGAAAGACTCCATCTTGTAATTTTATTTATAATGAAACACTGGTTTACATAATTTATTGTCTGAATAAACGCAAGAGTTATCATTATAGTTTTGCTGACAGTAGTTTTTAGCAAAGGTTATCTAATTAGAAGCCTATTTCATATTTTTTCATTATTTTAAATATATCTTTACTGTAAGTTCCAAGGCCAAAGAACAGCTAAACCAGTGAGATACACTTTGTAGTAAATAATAATAATAAAAAAAACACCTTGAGATTGCTGTAATCCTTAAATTCTTTTATAAACAGTCTGAGGTATTATTAAGTCAATTTAATGTGCGCCTGATTTATGAAAATACATGTAACCACAACAGTGTTAAAAAAGACTAAAACAAAAATACTGTACAACTCCAGGAAATGATTCAAATACAGATGTAAATAAATTTTTTAAAGACTTTATTTCTATTTCTTTGAACGATTTTCCATCTGCTGGTTAAATGACTACCATGTTCAGGGCGAAAGCAAGCAGAAGCCAAGCCAAGAGCCTAGAACTCCTTCTGAGCCTTCTACATGGATGGCAAGGGCCACATACTCAGGCTACCTCCCGCTGCTTTCCCAGACACATCCACAGGGAGCTGGACAGAACCAGGACAGCCAGAACGCACACCGGCACTGCCACAAAAGGACAGTGTTGCAGGGTTAGGGTTACTCAGTGGCTTGATGCTGCACCACAATGCCAGGCCCCTCAGTTACTTTATCCAAACAAGAAACATGTCCAGATGGACAAGTTTACCAAATGAGGCTATCGCCAAATGTAATTTTTCCACCAAAGCACAACCTTGTAGGTTTCTGCCATGTTTTTCTGTCTGCTGATTAGGAAGAATAATGAAGCAACTGCTGCAATTGTTTTACATTTTTTAGCCGTTCTCATATACCACTACTAAATCAGTTCTTAATCACACTTTTGTCTTACTAAAGTCATTTTGCCTGAAATAAGACCTTTGGCATTCTTCCTCTGCTTGATCCAGTCTGTTGTTCAGGCTTTCATTACTTTATTGAGATCTCTATGTCCCAGATTTTAGTCTGGTTCCTTTTCAAACATCTTTTTGTGAAATCTCATTCATACCCTGCATTGTCCGCCTCATTTCAGTAAACTCTCTGTACCTCTTGAACCTCTGACTATCCCTATAGTCACTCTCCTGAAAGTTTTGAATCAAATATTTATTCCCTCAACCTCCTTTTCTTTGGCGTCTGACACTACTAGAACATTACCATGCGCCAGCGGACGCATCATTCTCTCCTTCACCCCTCTGTTGATACTTGCATATCTGATGAATCCAGTGTCTCTTTGGCTTTTTTCATATTTTTTAAATGATTATTTTATGATGCAGTTCCACAGACTCTGAAATTTCATGTTCCCTCTCCTTAAAGCCCTTTGGCCCCACCGATTTCTCTTATATTATTACAATAGTACAGTCCTTCATAAACAGTCATAAGTCCATCATTCCACCATTTAAGCATATCCCGACATTGTAGGTATGGGCAATGACAAAGAGTCCAGCATCCTGTTGCATATATATATGCATATATATCCGTTTCGTATATACATATATAACACAATTTCAATGGAAGTCCGTCTTTGGTTTGGAAGTAGAGATGCACACTGCATTGTATCTTCACATCTATGTATCATAACCTCCATTACACAGTTACTGTACATCCCCTTAAATGCAATGCCACAAAACAAAATCAACAGGAAGAAAAACAGAAAATTTACAACATGGAGTTAAATAACGTGATACTGAATGTCCAATGTGTCACTGAAGAAACAAAAATCAAAAATCTTTTGAAGCAAATAATGTTACTGTATGCCCTATGTGTCACTGAGAAAATTACTAAGGAAAAAAAAACTTGAAGAAATGAAAACAAAAAAATCAAAACCCATGAGATGTAGCAAAAACAGTACTAAGATACGTATAACATCAGGTGCTTACAAAAAAACAGAAGCATCTCAAATAAATGATCTAATAATGCATCTCAAGGACTTAATGAGAAAAAGTGAAAAGCATGAAATGATAATCACAGCAAAAATAACGGAATTAAAACTAAAAAACAACAAATAGCAACAAGAAAGACCCACTTTTTAAGAAGATGAGCAAAACAAATTCTAAGCCAGACTAGCAAAGAAAAGTAAGAGAGAAAAACCAAGTCAAATTAGAGTTGAAAATAAAAACATGCTAAGAAACAAGTAAGGTGATCTCTTCCTGCTGAAAACACAATCTCTGATCACTATGTGGTGTCCTTTCTCTCATCTCTTTGGTTATTTTTTCACATCAAAGTTTATCTTATCTAACATAAGGATGCCTACAACAGGGCCTGGCATCATGGTAGTCTAGTGTCTAATGCCCTCACCTTGCACATACTGGGATCCCATAATGGCACTGGTTCACATCCAGGCAGCCCCACTTCCCATCAAGATCCCTGGTTGTGGCCTGAGGAAGTAGTTGAGGATGGCCCAAAGCCTGGGGAGCCTGCACCCTATTGGGAGACCTGGAAGAAGCTCCTGGTTCCTGGCTTCAGATTAGTGCAGCTCTGACCATTGTGGCCACTTAGAGAGTGAATCAGCAGATGGAACATCTTTCTGTCTCTCCTTCTCTCTGTAAATATGCCTTTCCAGTGAAAATAAATCTTAAAAAAAATGAAGAAAAATTGCTACATCAACTCTTTTTTCCATTACCTGGAATATCTTTTTCTTTCACTTTGTTTCTGCCTTTTTTAGTGAGATGTTTCTCCTGTAGGGAACAAATAGATGGATTTTGTTTTTTTAATCCAGTCTACTAATCTATGACATTTGATTGTTGGGTTTAAGCCATTTACATGCAGAGTTAATATGAATGGGTGGTAACTCAATCCTGTCATTTCAGCAACAGTTGTTCATTATTTGATTTACTCTTCTGTTGTTATTTTACTGGGATGTTCTTCACATTTGCCTTTGGTTTTGGTAGGTGTTATTCCTTTTCTCTATAAAGAGAACATCTTTAAGCATCATTTGTAGGGCAGGTCTGAAAGAGGGAAATTCTTTGAGCTTTTCTTTACTGTGGAAGAATTTAACTTGATTTCAAAGACAAAGGAAAACTTTGCTGGATAAGTTATTCTGGGTTGATAATTCATCCCCTTTAAAATCTGGAATATGTCACTTCACTCTCTTCTGGCCTGTAGAGTTTGAGAGGTCAGCAGGAAGTCTGATTGGGGATCCTTTTAATGTTACTATCTTTTTCACATGCATATTTAAGTATCTTTTCCCTGTGTTCAACTGAAGAAAGCTTGATTATCATGTGTCATGGCAAAGATTGCTTTTTGTCAACCCCCTGGGAATTCTGTTCTTCTGAATGTTGTTTCCCAATTCTTTCTCCAAATTAGGGAATTTTTCCCTTATTTTATTGAATATATTTTTAAATGCAGCCTCTCTTTTTGTGCCTTCTGGAACTCCCATATGTCTTATATTCGGTCATTTAATAGTGCCACCTAATTCTTGAATACTTTCCTTAGCTTGACTCAGCTCCTCTTCCAGCTTTTCAAGTATTTCCCCATTTTGGAGGAAATGTTTTCCAAATCTGAGATACTTTCTTCTGACTTGTTCATTCTATCACTGAGGCTTTCCACTGAATTTCTAACTTGCTCCATCGTGTTCATTTCAAATAATTCGGCTTGACTTTGTCTCAGTATTGCTATTTCCTGTGTGACCTATAGTTCTTAAATTCATTCAACTCCTGTATGTGCTTCTCATTAAGAAGCTTCATAACAAGTTTTTAAAATTCTTTATCCCCCATTTTTTTGATGTATTCCTCAGTTAACTCTGAGATCAACAAAGGCTTTTGCTCCTTTGCAGGGGAAGCAGCAGTAATATTCACTGTGTCTGTCTCCTCTTTCGCTCTTGGTCATTGCTATTCTGGATGGAAGATTCCTCTCCTTAGGGCCCGTTTCTAAACTGTGTAGCCCACTGAACTACAGATGGAGTTTACTAATTGAGTTTGGTATTTGGTTCTTTGTTTGCAGTCACTTGTGCCACTCTCTACAGCAAGTATCGGTCCTGGACTCTTGTTTTAGGCTTTTGCCATGGTCTCCATGGTCCCAACTCCTGGCTCACCACTTTCAACCCCATGTGATCCTGTGCTGTGGCTGCACCATTTGCCATATCCTGTATAATCTTTCTCCCACTCCTGGCTCAAGCAATGCCTGGCATTAGGGAGACACCAGCTGTCCTACATCACTGGATGCTAGTCTTGCTGGAAGCTGTTGGTCTGAGGGCCACCTGGACCTATTTTGGTTGGAACCTGTAAGAAGCAAAGTTGGTGCAATTTTCTCTGTGATACCAGCGCAATGCACTGAGCCAGAAGTGAGTTCTTTCCCGGCTGTGTGCCTGTGCAGCTCACTACAGTTCCTTCTGCCCCACAACCTTTACCTTAGTACACAAAATGGCACCTGATGAGAGTTCTGGGCCTCCTGGCTATTGGGCCTGGAGGCCACCTTGACTTATCTTGAGTAGAACCTGTAGGATGCCAAGTTGGTACCATTTTCCCGAGGGACCAGTGCAATGTGTTGAGTGCAGAGTGAATTCCCTCCTGGCTCAGCAACTGCACAGCTGTTGTTCCTCCACCCCACAGCCTTTTCCTCAGAACACAAAATCATACTCCATGTGGCTCTGGTACGTGTCTGAGCCATGAAAGCGACCCTGTTCCTGTACCTTCTTGCCTGGGCTCTGTCACTCTGCTTCTGCTTGTGGTCGGATCAAGCAAATCAGCAGGATGGATAGTTTTATGCCTGAGTTCTCTTGAGTTCCTGGTGAACTTGCCTTCCAACTGGCCACCAGTGGAGCTTCAATCACTGGTGCCAACCACTGCTCCATCGTCTCTGCTGCTTCTCCATGTCCATGGATCTCCAGGTGCCTCTCTGCCATTGGCCTGTCCTCTCCTATTACCCGGGATTGTGGCCTATCTTCTTTACCCTGGCTACTGATTCTCCATCTGTTTAAACATGTTCTTACCCTATTCTGCCATCTTGCCTGTCTCTTTGATTACTAAAGGTAATCTGCTTCCTGCAGATGCATCATTGGGTACCAGCTGATTGACTTTTCAGTTCCAGCTGGATGCTGAGGTATGGTTTCCCCTAACTCCTTCCACTGTCATCAATGGCTACAGGGCTATGGGGTTCTCACGTCAGTTCCAGCAGGTAGGTAGGCCCCAGTGGTGGCCTGGGGTTGCAGGAGGGTTGGCCAAGAGTCCTCAAGGACTGTATGGCTCTTTGTACCAATCAAAGCGCTGGAGGGTAGAGAACAGTCACAGTAGTACGTGCCCCAAGTTCAATGGAAAAGCAGACTTCCCCACAGTGCCATGTGCCACCACAGGGGGAAGGAGAGTGTGGAGGTGGAATGGGCCCCCGTTCTGCTTGGGCAGGTGGTCTTACCTCTAAAGTCTTGGGAGTTCATCCCCCTGTTGTTCTTAGACACATGTCCCTGGTAGCACAGCACACTTTGGGGGCTGGAGTCTAGGGGATCACCGTTTGTGCTATTTTACTGGGATGTCTGTGCAGCCCAGGCTCAAGGATTTGCCAGGGCCTTTATCCTCCTAGAGTGGCAAGAACTCTGTTAGTGATGCCTTTCTACAAGATAATACAAAAATGTGTCTCAAGAGCAGAGGGAGATGCAGTTCCTCCTCTAGGGCAGAGGTCCCATGTGGCTCTGCTGGCAGGACTTGGTGTCTGTGTGACTGCAGATCCCTCCCCTAGCTAGGATTGCTGGGGCTCTCAGGGGCTCTCAGGGGCTCTCCTAGTTGCTCTCTCCCCTAAGGGGTGTCTCTGCGGCCAGGTGGACATTCCCTTTCGAGTCACAGCAGCTGATGTCTTTTGCTCCTCTTTCTGCTGTGGATTCTTTGTCAACTGACAGTATCTCCATATCTCCTCCATGAGTTCCAGGGCTCTGCCTCAGGCACCCACAACAACATGTGGCAGTTTACTGGTGCTTTCGGGTCTTGCCATGAAGGTGATAACAAATGGGGTCCCTAAGACCCCATCCTGGACTCTGTCTTGCACTTGGAAAAACTTGTGTAAAAACTTGTGTAAAAACAAGATAAATCTCTGATTGGGACCCAAGCATCCCAATCAGAGTGCTTGACTGCTCCACTTCCAATCCAGCTTCCTGCTGTTGAAAGCAGACAAAAACCTAGGGCCTGGGCCCCTGTTAACTACATGGGAGACCAGGATGGAACTGCCAACTTCTGACTGTAGCCTGACCCAGCCCTGGCTGTTGTGGCCATTTGGGAAGTGAATCAGCAGATGAGACACAGAGAGTATGTGTGTGGGGTGGAAGGGGACAGCAGGTGTCTCCCTCTCTGTGCCTTTCAAATACAGGAAACTTCCTTTCAAAAAGAAGATGTGGACAGCAGCCTGCAGCACATCACTTTACGCCTAGAAGAGGATCTACTGCTGGTCTGGCAATTATTTTCACTTGAGGTAAGATTTGGCTTCTTGCAGATTTTGTTGAAGAGCAGATGTATTCAGTACATCGGGTTTCCATCCATCATTACAACCTCACTCCTGAGGCTCAGGGACTTTAGCTGAGCCATGCTGCCTGCATGCCCACCACTTGGTTCTGATGATGATTCAGAGATTACGATGATATAGAAACAGTCACCATCTCGGCCTCTGCCTCCCAAGGTCCCGCGGTACTTCTCCATACCCAGCACTAATACAGTGTCTCTACTGCCTCCCAGACAAACCTCAAGAAGCATTTAACAGCTGCCCTTCGATAGCCCCCAGGGATTGGTTCTGATGTCCCTTCAGAACCTGAAATCTGCGGACATTGAAGTTCCTTAAATAAAACGGCACTTGGAATTGTCATTGTGGCACAGTGGGCAAAGCTACCGTCTGTGATGCTGCCATCCACATGGGCATCGGTTTGTCCTGGCTACTCCACTTCTGACCCAGCTCCCTTCTAATGGTATGGGGAAAGTAGCAGCGGGTGACCCATCCAAATGGGAGAGCTCTCTCCTCCCCTGACTTCAGCCTTGCCCAACTCTAGCCACTGAGGCCCCTGAGGCCATCTGGAAAGTGAATCTGCTTATGAAGATCTATCTCAGTCCATTTCTCAATGCAGCTTTAAAATAAACAAACTATATATATATAATATATATATAAACTACATAACTATTTAGTTATATAACCTTCTAGCATACTTTAAGCCATCTCTAGATTATTTATAGTTCCTATGACAATGTAAACACTAAGTAAATACTGTATTTTTAAGAAAATAATGATGAGGCAAAAATCAGTACACACTCAACCTAGATGCAACCATCATTGCAATGTCTAACTATATAGGACATATCAGCAACAACCTATAACACTTCATCTGCAGCGGGCTGAACCCGTGGCTGCCAGCCTGCAGACAGAGAGGGCTGACAATGTACAGCTTTTGTGCCCACCTATGGGACACAGACTACAGACTCACTACTTTCCCAGAAGATAGTACTTCTTGGACATGGGAACCACCATGGGTGCCTAGTTTTTAATAGCCACAGAGTTAGACAAAGGTATTAGCCCACCATACATGTTCTAGAAGCTAGGATAAGGTGAAGTTCAAGGGCCCTGATAGAAGCTGTTGGAAAATTGCAAAGAAAATCCACAAAGAGCAGAATTCTCACAGTAACCTAAGGGGAAATAAAATAGACAGACTTTGGGTGCAGGACTGAGACTCCAAGAATCTGCTCTAGACAGAAGGAATGTGCCAGCAAGCCTGGGTCTACAGTCCCAGGAAGGTATGCTGGACCCAAACCAAGGACACGGTGCATGCGAACACCCTGAAGGCTGCGCCAAGGGACCAAACTCTCAGGTCTCATCCTGACACTGAGATGATGGGTTCGTGAGCACTGTGACAGGAAGGACCCTGTGTTTGTCTAGAAACCAAAGAGGAGAGTGAAAAGAATCTGATCTTGCAAAGGAAGGATGAAAGTGCTGTCCGTGTGCCCATAACATCCTGAGCTGTCCTGGCACATCCTTTGTCACGTGTCTGTACTTGCACAGCCTGTACTCTATGAAGACAGAGAGAAAGGAAAGAGTGTGGCCCCTGTTGTTGGAGAAAGAAGAGGAAAGTTCAACTGGAAGGAAAGAGGCGAGGGTACCACCTCTTGCTTCCTGTATAATCTTTCCCTTGAGGAGGGTAAAATGAAACAAGCAGCTGGCTTCACGGGTACATTATGCACCCCCAAGTCCCGCTTTTTGTCAGGAGTAACCATGGAGCCCTCAGGCATGGTCTCAGAGTTGAAGCTACTTGGAGATGTTAGTATTATTTTCAAAAAGTCTCTTGAGAATGACAGCAAAATTGAACATAACTGGGTTTCACCATCCAGCACCCTCCCAACCCCCAGGCAGGACAAACCTACCTCATGTCCATCGGCGAATGCGGCAATACATGGAAATGAATTAACCCTGGAAGAGACCATCACAGTTACAATGTGAAACTTGGATTATCCCAGCCACAACCCACAGACACAAGAATATTTATAACTAGGATATGCTGTTGAGTTTCTTGGTACAGTGTGGGGGGTTCAAATGTACAAATGGGATGCATAAACAGTTTTTAAATTCCCACCTGGTAGACTCTGAATTACATTTAGTGATTCTCTATACCTCCACCAAAGCACTTGGCAGAATTCCCAAAGAAAGAAATTAGCAAATATGTTCACACCAGAAACTCAACTGTTGGGCTTGGCAGTGTGGCCTAGTGGCTAAGGTCCTCGCCTTGGTCCCATATGGCCGCTGGTTCTAATCCCGGCAGCTCCACTTCCTCTCTATCTCTCCTCCTCTCAGTATATCTGACTTTGTAATAAAAATAAAATAAATCTTTAAAAAAGAAGAAGAAGAAACACACTTATCTCTGATGAGCTCATGTGTGTAACAACCACTCCTCTTAAAAATCTCCGGACTTGCTGGAGAGTACTGTATCAGAAATGTCCCAAACCAAACAAGTGTGCGAAAGACCAACAGAGCTCATTTTGAAAGACACTCACAGATCCCAGACAAGCTGTAAACACAGCTGACATCGCCAGGACACCGAGAAGCAAGGGAACCATGCTGAAGAAGCTGTCTTACCTCTTTTGGTCACCAAGTCTGTCATTCAGGAGATTGAGAAAACAGCGACTATCCTACAAAACAAGTCAAATGTTTTCATTAAAAATATATGTATATATCTTATTTAATACTACCCTGACCAGCACATACAGGTCAGTATGGGCTCCTGCCCAACTACATCCAGTAACATCATAAGGGTTCGGGATCATGTTAACTATTCTTTGCCATGAGAAAGAGGCTCAGGCCACAAGCAGCTTCCCTTCCTCTGACTGTGAGGGTGACAACTGAGGAATACTTGGGAGTTCCAGAAGTTATTTGCACATTTGTATGTCACTGAGCCAGAAGAAGCAACAAGAGAATCACCACTTCCTGCCATACCCCAGCAGGGTGAGCCTTTCAAGGATGAGTGGCCCAACTAAGAGCTGGGTGCCTCCAGGGGAGACAATTTCAGAAGCTAGATAATTAACGGATCCTGTATTTTCTTCACTTTCACAGCAAATGTGCCAGTGAAACAGAAGAAATTCATGCCAGAAGCCCACGGGAGTGCAGCACCTTTTTATTTCTCTAAATCAGGTAGCTGGAACTCAAAGGCAAGTTTGGGATAGCCCTGACATGACGTCAACATCTCCACCTAGACCACAGGGAATCCTGGCAATGGGCTCAGAGCCTGAGAAAATAGAAACATTTAGATGTTAGAAAATCCTGAGGCCCAGAGTGATGGCTCCATGGCTAAAACTTGACCTTCCCAGCACAGGGATCCCATATGAGCGCTGGTTCATGTTCCACATGCTCCACTTTCCTCCCATCCAGCTCTCTGCCTGGGGCCTGAAAAGCAGTGGAGGATGACCCTAAGCCTCGAGACCTGCATTCACACTGGAGACCTGGAAGAAGCTCCAGGCTTCTGACTTTGGATCGGCTCAACTCCAGCCACTGTGGCCACTTGGGGCCTGAGCCATCAGACAGAAGATCATTCTGTTTCTCCACTTCTCTGTAAAATCTGACGTGTATTTCCAATAAAAATAAATAAATCTTAAAAGGAGAAAACTCTGGCTGTGTAGCTTTTGCCCAAAAGGGTACTTTTAGCCTAGATGCTGTTACTAAGGTTTTGCCTTATACTAAAAGCAGCAGCTTTAGGTGTTTTGTTTTTTGTTTTTTTTTTGTTTTTTTTTTAAAGAGGAGAGGATGTTTTAGCCATGTGAGACTGAAGACAGATACACACAAAAGCCATAAGCTACTTCTGTGCCACTCAAAGGCAAAATCAAGGTGAGCCAGAAGTATAGAGAAGACCCTGAAAATAACCCTTCCTCTACATGCAGATGGTAGGTGGATAGCTCAACACAACCACCCCACACGACTTGGCCACCAGAGCTAGCCCCACCCATGGGAGCCTGTCACCACCTATGGGAGCCTGTCACCACTTCTCCAGTTCCCCATCCCCCTACAAGTCCATTTACTGTTACTATTTTTATTTATTTATTTATTTATTATTGGAAAGGTAGATACACGAGAGAAGCGACAGAGAGAAAGATTTTCCATCCACTGATTCACTCATCAAGTGGTCCCAATGGCCGGAGCTGAGTCAATCAAAAACCAAGAGCCAGGAGTTTCCTTCAGGTCTCCCACATTGGGGCAGGGTTCCAAGGCTTTGGATCATCCTTGACTGCTTTCCCAGGTCAGAAGCAGGAAGCTGGATGAGAAATGGAGTAGCTGAGACACTAACCAGTGCCCATATGGGATCCCGGCGCTTTCAAGCCAAGGATTTAACCACTAGGTTACCGCACTGGGCCCTACATGTCCATTTACAATTGCTCTCCTCATTGAAAACAAAACATTTTTTGCTTGATCCATGAAAATCACTTTGTCTGTAGTCTGTACCATCCCTGTTTGTATTGATGGATCCCTTTCCTTGGAAAACAGGGAGTTTAACAATTTCAGTGAAATCATATAAATGGAAGGAAAAAATTCCTCCCTAAGCACAACTCATTGCCAAGAACTCAGGGGAGACTTCGCAACTGTTCACTGTAAGGGCAGAACTCTCACCATCTCAAATTCTCGATCCTTAATGTCTCTGAAAGCTTCCGCAATGACGTTATCCTCAAACCACTGCTTGGCAAGTTCCTCCCTCGCTGTTCTAGTTGTCAACCTACACAAGGTTTCGGAAGCTGCAACCTGCTGGTCGTAATCTGGACATGAACACACAGCAGACATGGGTCACTCTGGACAAACGACACAACAAAGGAGTCCCAGAGATGGTGCTTGCTCTGACAAGTCCCATCTTGGTCGCTTCATGCCACACGAACTAACAGCAGAACGTATCCTGGGGTGGGACCCCCAGGCAAGCTGCAACTGACAAATCCTGGGAGAGAAATCTAAAAGATGTCAACAACATATAAATGAATAATATTTGTGGTTTTATGTTAGATACATTTAAAATTTTTAAAGGAAAGGGCTGGCACAATGGCAACACTGGCTAATCCTCTGCCTGCTGCCACTGGCATCCCACATGGGCACTGATTCATTTCCTGGCTGTTCCACTTCCGATCCAGCTTCCTGTTTATGGCCTGGAAAAGCAGTGGAGGATGGCCCAATCCTTGGGACCCTGTACCCACGTGGGAGACCCGGAAGTCCTTCCTGGCTCCTAACTCAAGATCGGCTCAGCTCCAGCTGTTGCAACAACTGGATGGAAGATCTGTCTCTCCTTCCCTCTATAAAAATCTATGTTTTTTAATTTTTATTTATTTTTATTGCAAAGTCCGATATATAGAGAGAGGAGGAGAGACAGAGAGGAAGATCTTCCATCCGATGATTCACTCCCCAAGTGAGCCGCAACGGCCGGTGCGGTGCCGATCCGAAGCCAGGAGCCAGGAACTTCTTCTGGGTCTCTAGCAGAAGCCGTCCTTGACTGCTTTCCCAGGCCACAAGCAGGGAGCTGGATGGGAAGCAGGGCTGCTGGGATTAGAACCCATGACCATATGGGATCCCAGTGCGCTCAAGGCGAGGACTTTAGCCACTAGGCCATAGCACCAGGCCCAAAATCTGCCTTTCAAATTAAAAAAAATAAATATTTTTTTTAATTCAAAGAAAGTTCATCAAAATAGCCATAAAATATTTGTTTAAAAAATAAAATTCTAAGGTCACTTATGATATTCACAATGGACTCTAAAACTGCATAGAGCAAAATACTTTCCATAGGACGGTACTTATATACATTAAGGGCCAAGGCACCTGGCCTGGTTAAGTCACTGTTGGGATACCCATATCTGATTTGCAGTGTTTTGGTTTGTATTCCAACTCTGCTCCTGATTCCAACTTCCAACTAACGCAACCCTGGGAGGCAGGAGGTGATGGTTCAAGGGACGAGGTCCCGGCCACACACACAGGAGACCCAGACTGGGCTTCTGTTTCCCAGCTCTGGCTGAGGTGGGCACTTGAGGAATAAACTGGTGGATGGGAGCTCTCTGTCTCTGTCTCTCAAGCATTTTTTTAAAATTGTGTTTTTAACTAATTTTTAAAATTTAAATTTAAAAAATAAAATTTTCAGTGCTTATGAAAATAGAAAATTTAGAAACAGTTGCTTAGACATGGAAACTGTGAGTCAAGGAGAAATGAAATGGCCTGGGAACAAGGACACAGGGCACTCTTCTTCATTTTGACTCCATTTGTTTTCAAAAAGAGTATTTACGGTAGATGTGCCAACATACTAAAATTTAACAAAGTTGCATGGTGAATAAATATGCAATTCCTAATTATTCTTTACAGTGTTCGGTCTGTACCTCTCAAAATAAATTGAAAATCAAATCTCAATAACTCTTTTCAGAGTTTGACCATGATTCATCCTTCCTTCTCCCTGGGACCCAAATGCTTAGAAAATCCCCTCCAGGGCCCAATATTTAATATAGTAAATATTTACATTCTTACCACCCACAATTATGATGGTCCTTGCAAAGTCTTTCCTGAAACATTTAAATCAAGCACATTTACTGACGGATACATCAAGTGGCAAAGTTACATCAAGTGTATCATGCTGACAATATTTTTTTCTTTAATATTCATTTATTCATTAATTACATTGCATTACATGACACAATTTCATAGGTACTGGGATCCCCCCCCCTTCACCCCAAACCCTTCCCCCATCATGAATTCCTTCACCTTGATGCATAACCACAGCTCAAGTTCTGTTGAGATTCCCTAATTAAAAGTTTACACCATACAGAGTCCAGCATCCCACTTGTCCAGTTCAAGCTCAACGGCCTCTTAGGGAGGCCCTCTCAGGTTTGTAGGCAGAGCCAGCAGAGCGTCACCTCGATCAATTAGAAGCTCCAACATATCATCAGCAACAGTCCAGGTATGATGAGGCTGGTGCAGAGTCCACTGATTGACATAGTCCGTCTTAGGGTTTTCCCCTTGTCCGGTTTTCCGCTGCAAGCATAAAGCTGAGGTGGTTGATTCATCTACTCCATTTTCCATCTTTTTCTGATTAATGCTTTGACAATATTTTTAAAATCAACCTGTACGTTTGAAATGACTTCAAATTCCCCTCACTGGCTGTAATGTCAAAACTGTAATGAACACAGTCTCTCACTGGATGAGGTTACTCCTAAAAGTTGGTGGAAAACAGAACTAAAGGGTAGGTTTACTTGGCTGCAAAAAGAGATTCTTGCATATGGAAAGTTGTCTAAAAAGTTCACTAGAAGCAGAGCTGGCATTATGACACAGCAGGTTAAGCTGCTACCTGTGACACCAGGTTGAGTCCTAGCTGCCCCACTTCCAATCGAGCTTCCTGCTAAAGCGCCTAGCAGAGCAGCAGAAAGTGACCCAATGACTTGGGCCCCTGCCACTCTTGTAGCAAACCAAAATTCCAGCCCTGGTCATTGCAAACTTTGGGAATAAATTAGCAGATGGAACACTGATTAATCTCTCAAAAAATGTATTTTTTTTTAAGTTTGCAAAAAAGTGCCTGTTACAAAAATCTGTGGAAACGGTGCTGTGGTACTGTGGGTAAAGACCATTGCTGGCAGTATAGCATCCTTATGGGCACCTGTTCATGTCTCAGTTGCTCCACTTAACCTCCACCTCCCTAGTGATCGTCTGGGGAAAGTAGCAGAAGATGCCACAAGTGCCTGGGCCCCTGCTATGTATGTGGGAGATCTGGAAGAAGCTTCTGGCTCTTGGCTTCAGCCTGGCCCAGTCCTAGCTGTTGTGGCCATGTGGGAAGAGAAATCAGTGCATGGAAGAGGTGTGTGTGTGTGTATTTCTTTCTGTGTAACTTTTAAATAAGCAAATTAATCTCTTAGAAAATTCATGCATGGAATTTTCAGATTTTCACAACAAAACACATTCTATTTTTAAATTCCATTTTCCACAAGCTTTTAAAGTACCTGTATATAATCAAGAATTTCATGTCAAGTTTAACAACTGTGACACTAATCTTTCTTCCATGTTACAGTAAGTCCCATTTTAAAGAAGAGATTTATTGCAACATCTTGTGATAGCCTAGTTTCTCATACGTGGATTGATCTGTTGCTACTCAACAAACAGCCCTAAAACAGCACCACTTCATTTTACACTTGCAGGTCTCACTTGTGCCTGAAAGTCCAGAACATTCCAGACTTTCCTGAACACACAGATAAGAAGGCAGCATGACCATAGGATTGTGATTTGAAAATTGAGAAAACATCAGAAAACATGAGATCTTCCAATCTCAACATATTAGATATCAGAACATCAATATTAACTCTAAACACCTTGAAGACAGTGATTTCACTGTGTCAAATGAAAAAAAAGGTGTTTTTGTTTGTTTTGTTTTTGAGGAGAAGTCCAGTGCAGAAATGATGAGTGACATGGTTAAACATGACATCAATGCATTGATGATCATTGGTCACCACCTGTACACTATGGTGAACTCACCAGTAACAGCTGCCCAGCCAATAAATGTTGGACTGCCACTGTCAGCCATTTAAAGTCACATTTCACAATATTGTGTTAAATTTGCTCTTTCTGCAGTCACACATGACATCCTTCCTTCCAAATTTCACGTTGCAATGACTATGCAGGCATAGTGAGGTCACCCAAAATTCCACCACTTCAAAGCAATGCAAACTCCACGGCCTGTTGGGGTGGCGAACAGCTGGTAACCTAAGAATCCATGCTCTCTGCAAAGCATCGCGCTGGCCACTGTAAGACTGTCTCACTTGACCTTCACAAGAACTTCACTGGGAAGTTACTGCCAACCCCAGTCTATAGGTAAGCAGCATAAAGGATAATGTTCAAGCTGCACTCCACCCACGGAAGTGGCAAAGGTAGGATTGGAAGCCAAGCAGTCTGGCCCCAGGACTTGCACTGTCAACATTCTTCCCAGTCACTGATTGAGCTCACATACACAAAAGGAAAAAAATCATGGATGGTCTAATAAAGCATTTCACCTTGCCTTGTAAAATCCAAACAACCCGGGCCCGGCGGCGTGGCCTAGCGGCTAAAGTCCTCGCCTTGAAAGTCCCGGGATCCCATTTGGGCGCTGGTTCTAATCCCAGCAGCTCCACTTTCCATCCAGCTCCCTGCTTGTGGCCTGGGAAAGCAGTCGAGGACGGCCCAAGGCTTTTGGACCCTGCACCTGCGTGGGAGACCCAGAAGAAGTTCCTGTTTCCTGGCATCGGATCGGTGCGCACTGGCCGTTGTGGCTCACTTGGGGAGTAAATCATTGGATGGAAGATCTTCCTCTCTGTCGCTCCTCCTCTCTGTATATCCGGCTTTCCAATAACAATAAAATCTATTTAAAAAATCCAAACAACCCATAAAGAAATAACAACACAGTCAGTCTGCCTCTTCCTCGGTCCTCCCGCGTAATCTAGCACACACGGCAGGTGCACTGAGCCTTCACCGAAACCACGAATGATTGCACTCATCCGTGAGAAGAAAGGCTGAACCAACACCACCACAAGAGAGTTGCTCTTAACAACAACATGTACTTGAGGCTAAAGCCACTTAAGATGACATATGCTTTCTGACAAGGAGAGGCTTTTTCTCTCTTCCCGAGGTACAGCTTGCAAAATGAAGTTCAAAGTCCTCACGGCCTTCTCAGAATTGGGGAAGGCATTCACAGGAAAGAAAGAAAACAGAGACCCATGCGTAAGTTTCTTGGAAGCTGCTGGAGCACTTGTTGTCTAGTTTCTTAACTCACCTCCTGCTGAAGCGAATGGCTGATCCTCCTTTCTGTCACCAGGAATCCTAAACTGAGGATGAAGGAATCCAACATCTGCATTTTCCCTGAAAGCATATTTTACAAGAATCAAACGTGTGCCAAAAAGAATTAGGGGAGCTAGTGGTTACGGTGTCCGTGTCCTACAGCACTTGGTCTCAACTCCTTGCCATGCAGTCTGTGGGAGGCAGTCAGGGTAACTGAGTTGCTGTTGCCCTCCAGGGAAACCAAGCCCCAGCTGTCCTGGAAGTTTTGGGAGTGAATCAACAGATGGCAGATAGCTCTGCCTCTCCTATCTGGGGAGGAGGAGGAAGGAGAGGAAGAGAAACTTGCAAATGTAGGGGCAACAGCAGCAGGGGGAAAAAACACAGAAGAGGCACCAGGAAAGCAGAGACCAAAGCAGGTGAGGCAGCAGCAGTAAAAGAAACAGCGCTGCACAGCAGCTGTAGCAGGAGGAAGAGAAGCTGCAACAGATTCAGCACAAGCAAGAGGAGGAGGATGGCAGCAGAGCTGGCACATGAGGCAGCAGCTTACACAGAAGCAGGAAATGCCACAGCAAACTCTGCAGGTGCAGGCTCAGTACAAAACAGCAACACAGATGCAGTGGAAAGAACGGCAGGGGAAAAATAAGATGCCAACAATGACCAAGGAAATGACTCCCAAATGACATGGAAAGGCAAATCTACAAAAGCCATGGAATGATGAGGTCTGGCCATGAGACAAGATCAAGTCTGTGTTAAAGCCACTACCAGCAGGTGTTGTGGCACAGGAGTTAAGCCCTGGCACCTCAGGTCCATATTGGAATGCCCGTTGGAATCCCAGCCACTCTGCTTCCAGTCCAGCTCCATGCTAACAGCCCCGGCAGTTGAGACCATGGGGGAGTGAAGCAGCAGATGGAAGAGGTGTCACTCTGCCTTTCAAATCAACAAACCTCTTGGGTGAGCACTGGTACAGCGAGTTACGTGGTCCCTTGTGAGACCAGCATTCATAACAGCTTGCCAGTTCTAGTCCCGGCTCTTTCGCCTCTGATCCAGCTCCCTGCTAATGTACCTAGGAAGACAGCAGATGCTGGTCCAAGTGCTTGAGGTCCTGCTGCCCATGTGGGGAGCAGGAGGAAATCCCAGACTCCCAACTTTATCCTGGCCAAAACATAGCTGTTGCAGTCATTTTGGGACATGGAAAATCAATTGATCTCTCTCCCATCCCTGGTGTGTGTAACTCTACCACTCAAATAAATTTAAAAGTTCCAGGCCACATATGTATGAATCATGCAGATATCCATGAAGGAAAATGGAACAAGCAGTATGACTCTTCCCTGTCATCATACCTAAAGCAAAACTGATTTCTGATTTCTACACCAACTAAGAATGTACAGTTCCTTGTACAGTTTCATTTCTCATTACTACTATTATTGTTATCATTTTCTGATACAGTTCCATAGGCCCTAGGACTTCCCTTACTCCCTCCCCAAATTCCCTCCTCCCACAAGTTCTACTATATTATTACTATAGCACAGTTCCTCATAAACAGTCATATGTCCATCATTGCGGGCATGGACAATGGCAGAGAGTCCCACATCCTATTGTCAAGATACAGTAAACAGTTTCATTGGGAGTCCATCTTTGGAAGTAGAGATGCATACTGCAATGCATCCTCACATCTGGATAAGACAGTCTCCATTACAGTTACTATACATCTGCTTAAATGAAAAGCCACAATACAAAATCAACAGGAAGAAATAGAAATTTACAATGCTATGAAGTTAAATAACACGCTACTGAATGACCAATGTGTTGAAGAGAAAGAAAATCAAGAATATTCCTTAACAAAATGATGCTATCGTATGATCTATAAGTCATTGAAGAATTTAATGAGGGGAAAGAAAAAGTGTTTTGAAGAGATGGAATTTAAAAAAAATCAAAATCCATGAGATATAGTTTCTGTTAATCTTTGTTGGTGATATGTCTTCTGCAGGCAACAAATAGATGGGTTTTGTTTCTATAATCCAGTCTGCTAATCTATGACGTTCGATTGATGCGTTTAAGCCATTCACATTCAGGGTTAATATGAATAGGTGGTAATTTGATTCTGTCATTTTAGCAATGGGTTGTTCATTAATTTAGTCTACTGTTGTTATTTTACTGAGATGTTCACATTTGCCTTTGATTTTGGTGGGTGCGATTTCTCTTCTCTGTCAAGAGACCGTCTTTAAGTACCCTTTGTAGGGCAGTTTTGAAAGAGGTATATTCTTTTTACTGTGGAAGAACTGTATTTCATTTGCAAAGACAACAGAAAGTTTTGCTGGGTAATCCTGGGCTAACTATTTTTTTCTTTTAGAATCTGGAATATGTCACTCCATTCTCTTCTGGCCTGCAGAGTTTCCTGTGAGAGGTCTCCTGTGAATTTAATTGGCATTCCTTTATATGTCAGTTGATTTGTTCATGTGCACATTTAAGGGTCTTTTCCTTATGTTTGATTGAAGAGAGCTTGATTATCATGTGTCATGGTGAAGATCACTTTTGGTCAAGCCTGTTGGGAGTTCTGTGTCCCTCCAGGATGTTGTTTCCCAATTCTTTCTCTAGATTAGGGAAATTTTCCCTGATTACTTCATTAAATACATTTTTTAAAGATTTATTTATTTAATTACAAAGTCAGATATACAGAGAGGAGCAGAGACAGAGAGGAAGATCTTCCGTCCGATGTTTCACTCCCCAAGTGCGCCACAATGGCCAGTGCATGCCGATCCGATGCCAGGAACCAGGAACCTCCTCCAGGCCTCCCATGCAGGTGCAGGGTCCAAAAGCCTTGGGCCATCCTCAACTGCTTTCCCAGACCACAAGCAGGGAGCTGGATGGGAAGTGGAGCTGCCAGAATTAGAACCGGCGCCCAAATGGAATCCCGGGACTTTCAAGGCGAGGACTTTAGCCACTAGGCCGTGTCACCGGGCCCCATTAAATACATTTTTAAACCCAACTTCTCTTTCTGCACCTTCTGGGAATCGCATAACTCTTATACTTGACCTTTCAATAGTGTCTTTCAGTTCTTAAATATTTTTTTAGCTTGACCCAGCTCTGCTTCCAGCTTTTTGCTTGTTTCCTTCTGGTGACAAGAAATATCTTCCAATTCTGAGATTCTTTCTTCTGCCTCCTTCATTCTATTTTGGAGACTCTCCACTGTACTTTTTATTCACTCCACTGTATTTTTCATTTCTGATATATCAGCTTTCATTTGATTCATTTCCAGTGTGACATATTCCTTAAATTCCTTAAACTATTAAAGTATTACATGATTCTTGTTGTTGATAAGAAGTTTCATAACAAGTGTTTTGAATTTTGTGTTCCTCATTTTCTCGATATCTTCCTCAGTGAACTCTGAGGTTGGCTAAGGGTTTTGTTCCTTTACAGGAGAGTATTCAGTAATATTCATTGTGACTGTGGCTCCTCTTTTGCTATTGGTCACTGTACTTCTGCTTCCTTGGGACAGGTTTTTACACTCTGTCACCCACAGGTCTGCAATTTGATTTTATTTATTGTGGTTGGCACACATTTCTTTGCTTGCAGTTACTTGGGCCACTTTTTCCACCAAGCTCCAACTCTGGGTTCTCATGTTAGACATCTACCATGGTCTAGACAGCCCCAGCTCCTGGCTTACCACTCTCCACCTTTTGTGATACTTTGCTGAGGCTGCATCGTTGTCTGTACAACCTTTCTTCCACTTCCGGTTGGAGCAGGTCCTAGGATTAGGGAGACACCAGGTGTCCTATATAGCTAGGTTGATGGTGGTGCTAATCTTGCTGGAGCCTATTGGCTGTTAGGTCTGAGGGCCACACAGACCTGTTTTGACCCATATGCCATAGTTGGTATTATTTTCCTGTGGGACCCGTGCAATGCACTGAGCTCAGTGAGTTCTCTCCCAGCTCTGCACATGCACAGCTCACTGTTGTCACTGCAGTTGTAAAGTTTTTCCACACTGTTCAGATTTGCGCCTGATGTGTCACTACTAGAGTTCTTGATCTGCTGGTAGTCAGGACTGAGTTCTAAGCAGACCTGTCTTGGGTGGAACCTGTAGGATGCCACATTGTTGCAGTTCACTGAGCCAGAATGAGTTCATCCCAGCTCAGTGCATGCACAGTGCTGTCCTATCACAGCCTTTGCCTTCCTATACAAAATGCTGCCTGCTTTGGCTCTAGCAGGCAGACTAGGCCCTGAAGTCCATGTTGTTCCTGCACTGCCTGTCTGGAACCTGCCACTCTGTTTCTGCTCCTGATGAAATCCAACAGATCAGCAGACAGGCAGTTCTTTGGGTTCACCTCCTGATCTCTGGGGAAACGCCCCTTCCCACCTTGTTGCCAGTTGAGTTCTCACTGCAGGTGCAGTTCAGGTCACCACTGGGTGAGTGCTGCTGGGGTATCAGTCACTGCCACACCACACTGTTGTATATGCTGCTTTCCTGTGTCTGTCACTCTCCTGGTGCTCCTCTGCTGTCATTCTGCCTTCTCTTATTTCCTGGAATGTGTCCTCTCCGCTTAACATCGGCTAACATTTCTCTGTTTAAACATGTCCTTACCCTATTCTGCCATCTTGATTCTCCCTAGTTTCCTTTTGTTTTTCCAAAATACTTATTTTGAGGCCAGTGCTATGGCTCAACTGCCTAATCCTCTACCTCCAATTGCCAGCATCCCATATACGCATTGGTTCATGTGCTGGCTACTCCACTTCCCATCCAGCTCTCTGCTTATGGCCAGGGAAAGCAGCAGAGAATGGCCCAAAGCCTTGGGACTCTGCATCCACATGGAAGACCCAGAAGAAACTCCTAGCTTCTGGCTTTTAAATATATACTTACATATTTTTTCCATTGGAAAGGCAGATTTACAGAGAGAAGGAAGATCTTTCACTCTGTCTCTCCATCTACTGGTTTACCTTCCAAAAGGCCACAAGAGCCTGAGCTAATCCAATACGGAGCCAAGAGCTTCTTCCAGGTCTCTCATGTAGGTGCAGGATACTAAGGCTTTGGGCCATCATCTGTTGCTTTTCCAGGGCATAAATAAGGAGCTAAATAGGAAATGGAACAGCTGGGACAGTGCCCGCATGGGAATTTGGTGCTTGCAGGTGAAGGGTTAGTGTGTTGAGCCACTACACTGGCCCCACAATTTCCTGTTATTTCCATATGCTTCTTACATTTGTGTATTACAATAAAAATTAAGATTGTGCAAGGGTTTAGTCTGACAGAGAAGCAGATAGCAGCAGTGTGAAAGTGCTCTCATCAGTTGGTTCATTCTCCAACTGTCCACTCACTCCAAGTCTCTTTACATGAATATTGGGGCTACAAATGTCCAAATACACAATGGAAAATACTTTTTCTGCCAATTTTTAAAGACCACAATTATCACTTATGAAGTTCACAAAAAAAATTAACTTGAAGATATGTGGAGTCCACTGACAGATGGTGAAGACCTCTGACAAACACAGCACAGCTGGTAACAAGTCTGAAATCCCCCGTGACCAGACATCGTCAATAACCACTCTTGAACATGAAAATCAAAAAGGTGTATCACACAAAAAGAATGTATCTGTTGCAAGAGGTCCCCAGTTTCTGAAATGGTCCAATGTTTTAAATATACCTTGGAGTTCATAATAACTGAAAGTATCAAAATCGTCTTTTCTGTGAGCCACTTTGGAAAAAAAAAATCAACCACCTAGTCCCCAGTTTCCTTTTCTAGAATCCTTACCTTTATACTCTTTAAGGAGGAAAGCAGCCAAAGCAAATTCAGGTCAAGTCAGCAACGCTACACTGGCCTGGTTTTCCTCTTGGTCTGCCTCTAGGTTTGAGTAACTGTGGTGGCATGAGGAGGGCTTTGTGGCAGATGGCACTTCAGTGGCCACATGCCAAAGAGATTACCCAGAAACAGGAGAGCTGAGACGGCCAAACTTCCCAATCCATCCTCTCAGGACCTACCAATCCTCGGTGCTGCCTCAGTGGGAACCACAGCACTGACCATGCTGCTGGTGTGCAATGACCAACCTGGTTTTTCACTTGAACAAAGCTTAGCAGCCATTTAGCGACAGCAGCAACTACAAACACAACCAGGCAAATAAACAGGTTTTCACAACAAAATGTATTTCAACACTATCATATGCTTTCTCAATAAATTCAAATATATTTAACCCCACTTTCAATAGTCTCTATATTGTAATATTAATTAAAATAGGTAGCCAATTGGTAGCTAATAATAGACTTACCTTTTCTACTGCATCTGGAAATAACCTAATAAAAAGAAAGGTTTCAGCTATTATTCTAAAGCAGCATTCTAAACTGTAACGTTCATGTTAGTAGAGGGTGCCCTCATAGGCAGAGGGTTCCCTTAAAGAACTTTCGAGAAAGCTTAAGTGAACCTCAGCCTCCTGAATACAATGAGCAAGTGGCTATTTGTACATATGTAAATAAGCCATTTTTCTTTTAACACGGACATGTGTGTTGATGTACAGTTATTCTTTAAATGATACTCTGATAATAAAGTCTTTTAATGAAATGCACATCTTACAGAAATTCAGGCTTTGAAAATAACCTCGAGGGGCCAGCACTGTGGTGTAGCATGCTCCCCCACCACCTACAGAGTAGCCTCCTGGATGGTAGCTGTTCTGAGTCCTGGCTGCTCCACTTCTGATTCAGCTCCCTGTGAATGCGCCTGGGAAAGCAGCAAAGGATGGCCCAGGTGCTTGGGCTCCTGTACCCGTGGAAGAGACCTGGATGAAGCTTTGCTATTCCTGTCCACTTTCAAGGGGGCATGCACAGTGAAGTTCCCTAGAGCCTTACCATAGCAGTGTCCAGGAAGTCTTCTGTCGCACTGATCAGAGATACATCTGAGACCAGGTCTTCCATGGTCAGAAATCCTGTCATCCTCTCAAACCAGGAAACTATGTAGCCGAGACAGAAAAGGCAGATGGAACCACACAGGACTGAGTTATTGCAGCCTAGTCAATGAAAATTCTCTAGGAGATTTTCTCAGGCGACCAGAATGGGACTAAAGCTCCTCTTCCCTGCACATGTCCAGGTAGGCCTGGCTCTCACATCTGCCATGCGGAAGACTCATAATGAAGCCAGAAATATCCAGGAGCCTCCTAAGCTCTCAGGTTCTCAGCAGGAATTAAAGACTTAGCCAGGATGGATGCCAGAAAGCTCCAGAAGGGACTGGCAAGACAGGACTGAGCTCAACGGATCTTCCCAACACAGGGGCAAACGTACAGAAAGCAACCTGTCAACGGAGATGCAGAACTGGGAACGGCTCCACCCAGTGCCACCCTGATGGCACTCGATGGGCTCAGGCCTGGCTACCTTTCTTAGGTCAAACACAGCTGGCTAAAACAAGGTTTGGCTTTTCATAGAAATATATATTCGATTTCATATTAAGTTGCTAGGATGGAAATAATTTATAACAAACTTTAAAAAAAAGACTTATTTTTATTAAAAAGGCAGACATGGAGAGAAGGAGAGACAGAAAGAAGAATCTTCCAACTGTGGGTTCATTCCCCAAATAGCCCCAACAGCAGAAACTGAGCCATTTGGAAACCAGGAGCTGCTTCTGGGTCTCCAGCTGTCCTTCTCTCTGCAAATCTCCATTTCCAACAAAAATATCAGTAAGTCAGAAAAAAACAAACAAAACTTCTGTCACCTTCCTAGAATATATTTACTCAATAAAGCAAAGGCCATCTGAAGACCATTTTTTGCTGAGACAGGTCAGAAGAGAAAACGGCTCTTGCTGAGCAGGAGTTTGGATAAACAGCTCCTTACAGAGCCTTGAACACTGCATTTCAGAATCAAGCACCCTGCTGAACATCACAAACAAGCCTCAATGGGAACTGGGAAAAGCTGGCACTATCTGAAAATTCCCTGATCCCAGACCCAGGAAATCAAAATTGCTGGTGACAGAGCCCAGGCAATGGTTAACTCTCTCCACGTGACTGGTGACTGTAACATAGGCAAGATCTGAGACATTTCCTGCATTTACATCAGAAAAACCTTCACTTTAGATTCAATCACCTGGGGGTCTAGAGCTGTGGTGCACTGGGTTAAGCCACTACCTGCGGTGCTGGCATCCCAACTGTTCTGCTTCCCCTGTCTCCCTGTTACTACACCTGGGAAAGCAGCAGAGGATGGACCAAGTGCCACCTGCTTGGGAGACCCAGCAGGGATTCCCAGCTCCTGCTTTTGCCCTGGTCCAGCGCTGGCTGTAGTGGTATCAATCAACAGATGAAACATCTTTCTCTGTGTCCCCTCTGGCACTTTGCCTTCCAAATGCATGAATGCCTAAGTCTGTGGGCACACTGAGGTAGATGCGGGCAGCCAAGAGACCTTAGAATTTCTCACCTCTGGTGCAAGAAGCCAAGAGAAATAACTCCCTCAGGACATTCTCTCTCCCCTGCACCCCCGTCAGGGTCCCTAAGGAAACAACCAACAACCATCTCCATCCCTTGGCACCACTGTAGCCTGGCAAGGAGTGGCACACCTTCTCTCTCTACTCTTCCAACCCTCTTCCCCTGTGGACAGAGGAGGGAAGGCAGGAACGTTTTTCTCAGCCATCCCACTGCCCACCAAACCCAACCCTCTCCATCCTAATCAAAAGTCTACAATGGTCTGCAACCTCCTCACCTTTGCAATAAATATTAAAATTTAGAAATGCAAGTGATATCCCAACAGCAAGAAACATAATTATGTTCCAAATCATCCACTGTCTATAAAAAATATTACTGAGTCCTTTAGTGCGTTAAAGGAAACAAAATGGTATGTTTAATTCAAAGCTCAGAGAAACATTTTTGGTGCGATGATGTCGAAAAATCAAAAGAATTGAATCATCTGTCTTCTGAAACTATATTTTTTCCATCCTTAAATTCATGATTAAAATTCCATGCTCTTTTATGTTAATGTGATCCAACTTACCCCAGGACCTCCCCTCAAGAAGTGACCTCAACTGAGGGAGGTCAGTTCTTAAAAAAAAAAAAAAAAAGATTTGAAAGAGTAACAGAAGCAGGGACACACACACACACACACATGGACAACTCTCTCTCTCTCTGAGAAAATAGCTCCTTCTCCTTGCTTCTCTCCACCCTCTCCCACCCCCAGAAAGCTGCTGCGCTGGCAAAGCTAGAACTGCATCCTGGTTTCCCACAATGGGGTGCAGTGGCCCAAGCACTTGGGCCATCTTCTGCTGCTTTTCCCAAACACATTAGCAGGTAGCTGGATTGGAAGTCGAGCAAATTGGTGCCCGTGCTTGGCATTACAGAAGGTGGCAAGCACTGTCCACTATCCCATGAAGCTATGCTTTAAAATACCTCGGTTAGGCACAGTGTGATAGCTCAGTGGTTACATCCTGGCCTTGCAACCACCAGGATCCCATAAGGGTGCCGGGTGGTATCCTGACTGCTCCACTTCCCATTAGCTCCCTGCTTGTGGCCTGGGAAAGCAGTACAGAACAGCCCGAAGCCTTGGGACCTTGCACCTGCGTGGGAGACCCAGAAGAAGTTCCTGGCTCCTGGCTTCGGATCAGCTTAGCTCTGGTCATTATGGCCACTTGGGGAGTGAACCATCGGATGGAAGATCTTTCTGTCTTTCCTTCTCTCTGTAAATCTTTGCAATAAAAAAAAATCTTTTTTAAAAATAAAATACCTTGGTCACCACTCCAGCTCTCCCCGTCAAAACTATTTTTTGTCACCATTCCATCTCCCTCCCCACCATATATTTGTTGAATACAGATGTAGCAAAGTGGGGATACAGATGTGGCAAAGTGGGGATACAGATGTAGCAAAGTAGGGATACAGATGTGGCAAAGAGGGGATACAGATGTGGCAAAGAGGGGATACAGATGTGGCAAAGTGGGGATACAGATGTGGCAAAGTGGGGATACTGATTTCTTCTCTGATTTGGTCTCCATGGGACAGAATAATGTAACAAAACTAAACCCACCCTAATCCTTCAGGTTATCCAGAGCTTCAAGCAGTGACAAGGTGACACTTATCTTTGGGATCAGTCCCTGCTGAATTAGTAAAGGCTCATCTTCTTCAGGACCATCCATGAAGAACTGCCGAACACAGGTAAGCAGCAGGGAGATATGCCCAAAGGCATGCTCATCCAGCTCCTAGGCAGGAGACCACACTGCGTCACCACTCACGTCGGCAGTTCAACGCAGGTACTTTGGGCACACCAGAAAGCAAAACATACTTGCCTTATTGATGGAGCTATGGAGCTTTTGTTAGAGTAGACAACTGTATTTTTGAGGGGAATGGCTCTCTTTCTGTTCAAAGTATTCTTTGATTTTCTGAAATCTATTACCATCAAATGCATCGGTAATGAGTGACTGAAGCTGGAAAGGCAACAGTGTGCAAATTACTCCTTACCCCAGAACATTCTATAATATCTCTAGTTCATATTATCTGTAATAATTCAATGTGAAATAGAGGTCAGCATGGAACAATGTTGAATAGGAGGCAATCACGTAATAAGTGATCGAAGTTTCTCGGCTTGTTAATACTCAAAGGCAGCAGAGAGCCTGTCCCGTGATGCTGACACACCCTAAAGTTGGAGATCCGCTTGACTGGAAACATGTGATCCTACAGGTGAAAATTCTTAGCAATGCTGGCAATCTTATAACCCTAAAATGCTCATAAAGTCACACAAATGATCCTAGTAGAAAAAAATTAAAATTCCATTACAAACAATGGAAGCTGATGAATTCACAAATTGGCCATTTTGAGATTGATTTGTTTTCTAACATTATCCAAGACCTGTTTTAAGTACATACACTTGTGTAACATTCTTAACTATCACCTCTAAAGGATGCCTGGAGCTGAGGTCAAACCTCCGGAGAGCACCCAGCGGGGCCTCCTACTCTCATCCTCTACCTCCTATCCTGCAACTCCTATCCTCTACCTGGCAGTCCCAGTCCTGCCTGCTGAAAACCCTACCATGGCTGTCCCTCCTCTCAGAATCAACCTAAACCTTTGGCTGTCATCTGCAGGTCTCTGCGTGGTCTGATCTCTGGCTGACTTCTAGGTCAACCCTCCCTTGCTGCCGAGTCCTCGGATAAGCCAAGCCCTTCCCAGCACAACTGTTCCAAGGCCAGGCTGCAGTCTCCCTGCCCCTTTCCCTGTGACTGGTTCCTCCCCATCTCAGCTTGTCAGGTAGATCTTCCAGTGCTACCTGTTGTAAAGGAAGCTAGTGCCTCCTTGCATCTCCAAAGCTTTCCCATTCTGACACCTAATTCCTCTTGGCTGGGAACCTGCCTCCCTGACTCTGCCACAATCATGTGGGCAAGCACTGCTTGAGCTTGGTTCATTTCTGGCTGCTTACATCCAGCACAGCACTAAGGCACAGGATCCTGCAGCCTAGGGCGCTCAGGGTGGCTGACGGTGAAAACTGACCAGCAGCGTGGATGCACTGGATGGGGGAGATTCAGGAAAGGATACATTTCTCTGCTTCTGGCTTGAGAACTGAAGGGACCATTGTGCTGATGGCCCCTGGGGAACAGGGAAGGGGCTGGAACTCACCCACACAAACAACAAGAAACAGTCTTTACCAAGAAAGCAGCTTGTGCAAAAAAAAAGACTTAAACATTCAAAGAATCCCACTTCAAAGTTTTTTTTTAAGCCTTCTATTGTTTCCCTCAACACAAAATTTTAACTGTACGTTCCATTTCTTTCAGGTCAGAGTAAAACAGCATTTCAAAACAAAACTTTACAAATACAGCACGAAGATTACCAGCAAAGTGCATCCTAATTGAACAAGTTTACAAAAAAAAAAAAAGCCAAACTCCATCGTGCCAATAAAGCACAACTGTTTAGAACCAACCATTGTCAAATGTCAGGTTGCAAAGTACAAACTAAACAAAGGGTCTCTACTCAGGAGTCTGTTTTCCGTATAAATTTAAACAACACCGAAGGGCTCCCATGCTGAAAATTTCAAGAATCAAACCACAAGGGAAATGTCCAGAAACTTTGATAATTGTCTGAGCTCTATATTTTTTTTTTTTTCAGGAAACAAGCCCTGGTTTTGCAACACCTTACCACCACATTAAAAAACTCCATGTTCCCTGCTCACTTCACCCTCACAATGGAATTGGAAAGTGTGAGACACACAGTATTTTAAAGTCCACTTTGAAGTCTAGACAGAGGTAACGGTGCTACTTCTTGAACTTGACCAAAAAATTCCCCAACGGTGTATTTTTGTCATATTCTATCACCACTATTTATGAACGCGAAAACAAGGGATATGAAGTCAAAGACCCAAATCCAGACTGACTTTTTCACCAATGGAGTATTCTAATTAACGCCAATTAAACGAATGTTGCAACTCGGGCAGAACCGTACCGCGGGTGCCTTAGGAGGTCTTCACTTAGTCGCAAAAGTTTTCTGTAGTCCCAGCGTTTGGGACCATGGGTCTGGACCCAGAGAGAGGGACTTGAAAAAATCTGCCCGGTCGCTTTCTAACTTGAATCCCCCCCTTCCGGAGCGCTGTAGTAGGGAGGAACTAGATCACCATTCCGCCGCCGCCCAAACACTCAGACTAAACCTAAGGAGCTTGAAGCCGCAGACCAGACCCGCTGCCCCATCCCCTGAGCTCAGAGCCTCCCCGGCCAGCTTAAACCTCAGCCCGCCAGGCTAGTGGCCAAGAGACCAGGGCTCAGTGGACTACGGGTTCCACTGGGGACACTCACCCGCGGCATTGTGCTCCTCCGGGCCCGACGCTGGCCTTCCCTGGTCCCTGGTCCCTGGTCCCCAGCTACTGGCCCAGGGCGCGCCGCTCACCTGAGAGCACACACCTGAACTATTCTCCATTCCACCTCCCACGAGTCGGGCGGGTGGAGGATGCTGGGTAGCAGGTGTCTGGATTTAGAGCTTCTCCAGAAATACTAGTTGATGGACAGGCCGCTGAAACCTACAACAACTCTGATTGAAATCAAGACACACGCGCGTCTGACTAACCAGCGCACTCAGGTCGGGACACCTGGGCGCGCGCTCACAGGCGCACCTGCAGAAAATGGTGATCCCTGCAACAGGAACTCGGTGAAAGCTTTCCCTCCTATGCGGAATTACGAAGCCAGAGCTGGTGAAGCATTCTCTCTACGCGTCAAAGCCCTTAGAGCTGATTTTTGTGCCCTGATTGGAATGGATCCAAGCTACACTCTTTCCCTGCCAAGAACCAGGCCTGCCCCTAAAATTACAACAATGCTCCCGAGACCATAGAGATATTTTCATTTTGCTTTGCTTAAATGCCCTTCTGCGTGAGTGGCAGAAAAGGGGTGTTTGAAAAAAAAGACACGTGAATACAGTAGCAAAAAAATAAAACTGCAGTTTGAGTTTTTAAAAATGTACTTTTATAGGAAAGGCAGATTTACAGAGAGAAGGAGAGACAGAAAGATCTTCCATTTGTTTTCACTCCAAAAATGACCCCGAAGGGCAGAGCTGAGCTGATTTGAAGCCAGGAGCTTCTTCCAGATCTCCCATGTAGGTTCAGGGTCCCAAGGACTGCGGCCATCCTCTAGGCTTTCCCAGGCCACAAGCAGGGAGCTGGAAGGGAGTTGGAACAATCAGGACAGGAATCAGTAGTGTCCTGGTGCTTACAATTGGAGGATTAGCCAATTGGGTCATCATGCCCACCCTCAAAGTTTGTTTTCTTTCTCTCTCTCTCTTTCCTTCCTTCCTTCTTTTTCCTTTATGATTTTTCTTTTTAAAAAATGACGCTTCCACTGGAAGTACCCCTTGAGTAAAAATCAATAGACACTGTTACTAGATGCTGTGCTATTTCATGCAGTGGCATGTACATGCGTCCACATCAAAGCTATAGAGGACGCAACTGGAGTCTCCTTTAGTCAACACAGGCTTCCCCTCACACTTTCAGTGTGATCCTTGGGCTGTGTTTCCCAGGTACTAGTGTGGGAAGAGGGATTGAAAGTAGAGCAGCTTGGACCCAAAGCAGCACCTGCACGGGATGTTGATGATGCCGATGGTGGCTTAGTCCTTGAGGCCACATCACCAGCTCTATCATCAATTATTTTCAGATGAGGTTGGGGGCATGATTTGGGGAAAATATATTTTATGTATTCTTTGGAACTCTGCAGTAGCAATACATGCAAATCTTCAGGGGACAGTAAAATACAATAACTATTATTAATTACATTTTTACTTTGATCAGCTTCCTTTTTTTTTTTTACCAGACATTTTATAGCAACACAGAATTAGATGCTCTTACTGTTCTCAAACAATACACAGGAGAGGCTTTGCATCTTTAGTAGATTCTTAGGACGCATTTAGAAATTGAGTTTTCTTTACGTTAAAAGGTTTCATTTTGGGGGCCCAATGCGGTGGCCTAGCGGCTCAAGTCCTTGCCTTAAACGTGCCAGGATTCCATATGATTCTAATCCCAGCAGCCCCGCTCCCATCCAGCTCCCTATTTGTGAACTGGGAAAGCAGTTGTGGTCACTTGCGGAGTGAATCATAGGACAGAACATCTTCTTCTCTCTTCCTCTCTGTATCTCTGACTTTCCAATAAAAATAAATAAATCTTTTTTGAAAGTTTGATTTTTGAAGGGTGAGTATCCTGTAGTCACACTCTGAAAGGGGTGAGCCAACAAACCTAACCAGGTTTGCACAAGATCGGAAGCTAATTTTCATGCTTTTTCAGTGGTAATTATAAGTGACTTTCTGGAGTTATTTTAAAGCCACTTATGGATGTAAAGTAGCACATTTACCAAAATAACGATATTTTTAAAAATTTCAAGGCAGGAATGTTAATCTAACTTTGGAAGACAACACAAAAGCCGCGGGAAGGCTGAGGCGGCAGAACCCGGCACAGTCCGGCAGCAAAGACAAGAAAGACAAGGCGGGTGGGGCGAAACCTCCCACCCCCCCCCCCCCAAGGAGGAGACTGGTGCCTTCCCTGCCGCCTGGACCAGCTGAGAGAGACCTTAAGCAGAAACTCTGAGTAAAGCCAAGGGGCAATAGAGTCCCCGGGACGTGCGATGTTGAGAATGAACCAAGCTTTGTTCCCCCGCCTTCCGGATTTTTTTTTCCCGTTGGTGAGCACAACTTCGCTGCCTCTGGAGAGCTGCTCTGAAAGCTAGGCAACTAAGCAGGCTTGCCTGTGCCCTTGGCTGGACCGCGTGGACCGCGCGGATAATCCCGCGGATAATCCTTCATGGTCTCAGGCTGATGCGCGCCTGAGACACATTTGCTTCCCCCACACCCGCCAGCTCCTAGCTGGCGGCCCCCCACCCCGGCACATCCCAGGGAATGCAGTGTCTGAGTTTGGAGCTGTGCTGGTTCCGAATTGCCTCCTCTAGCAGTGAGGCACAGCAAGGGGTCAGCTCTCTCTGCCTAGGGCTGCAAGAAACAATTGGCTTTGTCCCCTCGTGGCGTGGCTAGGGGCTGCAGGCGTGCCATGCCCCCTCCCTTTCCCTTCAGCCTGGTCTTTCTAGCCGCGCAGCCCCCCACACCTCCCCTCGTCGCCGCTGCTGCTGGAGACCCTCTGGAGCCGCGGTGAGGGTCATCGCTGCTGCTGGAGAACCCCAGCACCCGAGGCGAGGGTCCCAGCTGCTCCTGGAGATCCCCTCTCGGCGCGGGGGAGGGTCTCCTGCCCTGCTGCGCCCCCTCCGCTTCCCTTGCACCTGGGCTCTCCAGCTGCCCGGTGCCCCTTCCATTCCCCTGGCAGCACAGCTGGGCTCTCCAGGAGTGCAGTGCCCCCTCCCCTCGCCACTGCTGCTGGAGTCCCATGGGAGCCGCAGCGAGGGTAGCCGCCACTGCTGGAAACCCCCCCGCACCCGAGGCGCCCGGGCTCCAAGAGAGGACAGGACCCTGTCTACCGTGTTCGGGGAAAAGACCGGGGTCCAGTCTCCTGGGTCCAGGAGAGAACGTGGCCCTGTCTCCAGTTCCGGAGAGAGGACCAGGGCCCTGTCTCAGAGTTCTGGAGAGGACCAGGGCCTGTCCAAGGTGTCAGGGGGAAGACCGGGGCCCTGCTTCCTGGGGTCTGGAGAGAGGACCAGGCCCTGTCTCGCGGGGTCCAGAGTGAGGACCGTGGCCCTGTCTCCCATGCTCTCTAGCCACGCCGCGCCCCCTTCCCCTCCCTTTGTGGCAGTGGTCTCCACCTGCGCGGGGAGAGGAATCCCCTCCTGGCAAGGCTGGGGTCTGAAGCTGCGCCGCGCCCCGCACCCTCCCCTCCCCTAGCCGCGTGGCTGGGTGTTATTGTGGGTCGCTCTGACTAGGCTGCAGCTCCCATTGATATATGTGAGGGCCTAGTATGTGCTGGGCAGAACCAGGCTGGACTGCAACAGCCATTGGTCCCAGTTTATGTTGGGCCTGAAAACAGAACCAACCCAGCAATTGCAACCACCAGATGATCCAGGAGATGGACTGTGCCGGGCCCTGTGCTTGCTAGAACATACGAAAATCTGGTCTATAAATACCTCACAATTTCTTTGGGGTTCTCCCCAATCGAAATGCTGGACTCAGAGCCCTGGCCAAGAAAAGACAGAAGAAAGAACAAGTCAATCAACCACCTCAGCTCTGTGTTGCCAGCGAAATACTGGGCAAATGAAGACTCTATGACTATGTCAATCAGTGGATTCTTCAACAACCCCCTCGTGCTTGGAGTGGTGAAAATGGCAGTGATTCATAACTGATGAACTATTAAAACCACTTGAGCAAGGATCTCAGAGCATGCCCCACATCCGGGACTTGGGGTGGGTGGGAAACTGGGAGGGGCTTCTCCCTCAATAACCCCCTTTACCTCAGATACAAGAAGGAAACAATATGGACATAATAGTCTTACCCACCTCCGTATAGCTCCTGAACCTTTTTACCGTAATTAACTATGTAAAGATTGTCAACAATATAATTTTCAAAAATAAATAAAAAAATGCAAAAAAAAAAAAAAAAAAAGAAGAAACGAGTTCACTCCCAGCTCAACTTATGCTCAGTCCTTTCCCTTGCTTTTGTCTCCTTACGCAAAGTGGCGACCAATTCGGCTCTATGGGGCTGACTGGGCTGTGAATCCACCCTGTTCTCGCACTGCCCATCTGGGATCTGCTGCTCTGTCTCTGCTCCTGGCCAAATCAAATGGACCAGCAGGACGGCCAGTTCTTTGGGTTCACCTCCCAAGTTCCCAGTGCAAGTCCCTTCCCACCTGGTTGCTGGTGGAGTTCCGATTGCCGTCAGCTGAATGCTGCTGGAGTATCCATCACTGCAACACCACACCGTTGTGTCTGCTGCTGTGTCGGCTGTCCTGTGTCTGTCAGTCTCCAGATATCCCTCTGCTGTTGTTCTTTTCTCTATTTCCTGGAATGTGTCCTCTCTGCTTCATCCTGATTAAATGTTTCTCCATCTGTTTAAACGTGTGCTTACCCTATTCTGCCATCTTGATTCTCCCAGCAGTGAACTTTCATAGAGCAGTCACTGCGTTCTTGGAATACTTGATTATTCAGCCATCATTCCATCCAGTAACTACTATGATCACCCACATTTTACAGATGCAAGAAGGTAAGGAGAAGAAAGTAACTAGCCCAAGGTAATACAGCCTATTAGTGACAGAATCATAATGCAGTCTCAGGAAGGCTGGATCCCAAAGTTTATACCTGCACTTTAATCCATCCTGCTACACTTGTATACTGGCACTCAAGGATGTGTCCTCAGTCCTCAGAAACCTAGTTTTGCTTACTACTTAATCATATTAAAATGGAAGATTCAGAAATTGAATACTTCAAATACTAGTCTCCACAATCTAGTCTTCATTGATTCATCAAATATATACTGCAAATGGCATGGTGCTATATAGATCCATGAGGAATATGGTGTTTGCTAAGGATTATGTCTCAAAGAAACTAGTGCTGTACACTATAGGTGTGTGTGTGTGTGTGTGTGTGCACACGTGTGTGTGCGTGTGCAGTGGGAGAAAGAGATTATGTATGAGTACAGCTACACAGACATGGCTCTTCATAAACTGGATTTGGAAAAATGTTTCAGGTAGATATTTATACAAAGAGGAAAAGAAATTCTAGTAGAACTAAAAGAGCAAGTACATATAGAGATCAGGAATGTGTAGCAACCAGATGAAAAATTGGTAATATGGCGCTATATATATATATATATATATATATCCCGATGTGCCTAGAATAATACTGCTTTACACTTGTTTTCTCAATTCAATGACTATAAAGGCCTCTTTCACACTTACTTATCCCTTCTGGAAAAATCAGATGGTTACCCTAAGTATAGACTATAATGAGCAAGCAGGTGGAGCCTTCCCTGAAGTGTAGAGTGACCCAAGAAGCGCTTTGCGCTGAACTATGTAGATTCTTCTGTAAATACGGAGACATCATTAAATATTTAAGTGTGCATATTTTAGGAAGATAAGGTAAGGAAAACCAGGAATGTGAATACCAGTTGTGAGGTTTCTGCAACAATTTTGGCAATATAGAACTAAGATCTAGACCAGGATAATGGATGTTGAAATGTGAAGAAGTGGACAAATGCGAAAGACACTACAGTTTATCTGAAATGTCAGCTTTTTCTACAAATACTGAATGTTTTAGGCTTTGTGGGATATATGATCTTTGTATGATTACATACAATTGTAGAATTCTGCCTTTATAACTGAAAGCAGCTATAGACAATGTACATGAATAAACATCACTACGCTGCAATACAATTTTATAGATGGACACCAAAATTAGAATTTCATACTTTTCATGCACATAAGACATTTATTGTAACAACTGAAACAGAGAAACCATTTGTAGTTTGTAGCTATACAGAAAGAGATAATGGGCCAGAAGTTCTTGCTTAACCCTGGCCTAATTAGGTCTCATAATAAGATCTACTAATCACATTAGCATGTTTGATCTTTAATCAAACAACTAGTTATGAGATAATCCCAACATTACTAAATCATCAGATTTTACTCTTCATTAGAACTGCAAATATCTTGACTAATGGAATCTCTTTCATGATTTGTCACAAAATACTGAGCACAATTAAATCAGCCTCTCTGACACCTACTTCTTTAGCAATAAGTTTAAGATGTAAGTACATACAACCATAGGGAAAAGGGCATTCATCTTGTTAATTCTTCAACAACACAATCCATCAATATTATGTCATAGAGCCTCAGACTTTTGGTAAATGTTCAAGGGTAAGTGCTTTGCAATTGCCTTGATCATCATCATCATCATCATCATAACAATAATGCAAGTGATTTAAAGCACACGGTCACTGGTGACATAACTTCCAAAGATGTTCACTATATCTGTATACAAATTCTATCCAAACAGGACTCACCTCTACAGTGAAAAAAACAATCCTTCCATAAGCGGTATCACCATCAAATCAAAATTGTTTCAACATTAGTACTTTGGGGGGGAAGAGAAGTAGACAGGAGCATGATACCTACAAGGTCTTTGTTTTCTGAAGTGACTTCTATATTTTCAGAATCTCTGGTTTCAACAAATGTAACTTGACCATCTTGTTGCTGCTTCCTATTCACTTCCCTTATTAAACCCATCATTTCACACACCCCCACCCTCCCTAACTAAAGCTCATCCTGTTTTCCAAACAGTCCTGGGACTTCACTTCCTTACTCAGGTTAGCAAAAATTAATAACATTGAAGACTCTAGCACTACAATTCAAGAACAGGAAATGCAAACTACAGGTTAAAGTCGTGCCTAACAACTTAATTTGTCTTCCATTTCCAAAAACTGAGCAAGAAATTGAATCCATAATATAATACTGAGGCAATATAGAATAAGTGACACAGAACCCAAGTTGCACTGATCCAAAGCCTATGTTTAAATTTGATATATTCAGGGAATAAATCTTTAAAAAAACTGAAATGTCAGTTGCTCCCTTGGGCCATCCAGATGTTTGATTTTTTCTTGGCTGAAAGTTTTACTGCCTAGCTTTGAGCAACTTTTAATCCCTACTGTATTGGGAATCTATACAGAAGATGAACTGCCTATATTTGAAAACAGAAAGGCAGCTTAAGCTAATAAATGACAAAGGAACTGTTGAAGGAAGTTGAAGCCTGGGATTCAGTTCCCCAGATCTTTTAGGATCTTCACAAAATAGGACTTTATTCAAATCAAGTTCAAGGTCAAAAATTCAAACATGATTGTACCCAAAGGTACCCAGTATTCAAGTGTCTGTTAATTTTCCTAAAGCTTCACAAGAACTTTTCCTTTTAGGTTTCACATTTTAAGACCAGCACTTTACAAAGAACTAATGGCATCACCTGCAGGTATTTTCCAGACACTAGAACTCCCCATTCTCCCACCTTTACATACACTAACACCCCTTACTGTCACTTGGTTACAAACATCAGGTGGGCTCTTACAGGAAAGTGACATGCAGATCCAATGGGCAGGTTGTTTGTATCAGCTGGCGTGATGTCATCACTCTGCACAGCACTCACTCATGACACCCCCTTCCTCCGTCTGGTTACCTCCTGGGATTGCAGCTTTCGTTCACACAATCTGTTTCCACCAACTACAAAAGTTTAGAGTAACAAAACAAAAACAAAAAACCCAACAAACAAAAAACTGGGACAACGAGCTCAGCCCTGGTACTTCATGACTGTATGATTGTGAATGAGTTACTCCAAGTTGTTAGACCCAATATCCCACACCCATAAACAGGATGATAAAACTATTGTTCTTAAGCCTACCGGAAATAATAAATGAGATAATGGGGAAGTTCTCTTGTAAAAAGTAAGAGGTAGGATAGAGCCCACCATGGCCAACAGATAGACTGTCATAACGACTAGGCCCAAAATGATCCGATATTGCAGATGGTGAATAGAAGCAAAACTTAGAAACAAAACAAAATAAAGGGAAAGGGAGAGAATGAGCTTCAGTTTGGTAGTAGGAGAAACATAATGAAATGTTGTAAAAAGGCCCAGGGTGAGAGTAAGATGCAGCCCTAGAAACATACTTACTAGTAGCTGTTCTTTAATCCAAATGCTTGGCAAAACCGTTTCTATTTAATTTATACTTTCTAAAATAGCCTCTTCACTTACTTTTCCTCAAGTTTCAGAGAAACAGGGGTAGAAAGGGCAGCTTCGCCTGCCCTCTCATGGCCACCGGCACTCACTGCAGGATGCTCCTCCTAACTGCTGCCAAGTCAAGGGAAGCAGCCCCAGCCACAGAGACCTTCTCTCTCAAGCACACTCTTTAGAAGTTGCAAAGGAGTCCCATGACGGAAGCCCTACATAAGCCTTCAGGGTCTGCATTCGCAGGAAAAAGCAGTAGAGACAGAGCACAGCACACAGCACACAGCACACAGCACACAGCATGCTCCCTCCCAGGAGGGCAGCAGGTGTCTATCTCTTCCTGCCTGCCTGCCTGCCTGTGTGCATGCCAGCCTTCCTCTGTGCTATTTGCTTTGAAACACAGAGGAACAGAGAGGGAGAGAGAGCAATCTTTTTTGCATCTGCTGGCTCACTTCCCCGAGGACCAGCACCAGAGCCAGCCGAGGCTGGGCCACGACAATCCCGGGAACCAGGAGCTTCCTTCAGGTGTCCCCCTGGGCACAGGGGCACAGGGGCACAAAGCCCTGCACCATCCTCCACTGCTCTCCCAGGAGGATCAGCTAGGAGCTGGCCTGTGGGGGAAGCAGCCAGGATCTAAAGCAGCACCCATACAGGCCATCTGCCTGGCAGGCTGATTCTTGACCCACTGGGACACCACCCTGGACCACTCCACCCCAACAATCACCACCCCATACCACACACACAGGGCAGTTGTGAGGGCCTCCCCAAGGGAATGGGGTGCATGGCCAAGGCAGGGACAAGCGGGAAAGGGGCGACGGGTGCCTGGGATGCAAGGGTGCACCTCCCCTAAAGAAGGGTTCAGGGTAGAACGCAGGAAAAGCTGCTGGGAAACAGTCCAGGGATCCAGGCCCGTGCTGTCGGGAGCACAGGCCCTGAAAGCGTTCCCTTGTCCAGGCAAAGGTGGCTCCCCGGGCAACGTCATACCTGCTCATGGCTTCTGCCACCTACAGTACAAGTTCCCAAATGTGCTCCAAAAAGCCTGTCCATCTCCTGGCGCTGCAACCCGGACACTGCACTGCATACCTGTTCGATTGAGCTCGGCTGTGCTCGGCTGTGCTCGGCTGTGCTCGGCTTGGCCTCGGCCTGGCGGCAAAAGAGGTGCTGGGAATATACGTCCCACGATGCACTTTGAGAGACAAGGGGATGGTGTCTCTTGTCCCAGAGCGGCCTATGGAAGGCTACCTAGTGGAACATCTTTTCCCAAAATGCCTCACGACTTCAGCGTCTAGAGTACTCAGGCATTCTCACGTGGGACTGCAGCTCCTACAGTGCGCTTGCCTACGCTGAAGTCGGACTCCAACTCCCAAACACTGGTGGGAACACTGACGTGGACTGCAACTCCCAGACACCCATGGGCACGCTGACGTGGGACTGCAGCTCCCACAGTGCCAAGGGCACGCTGACGTGGGACTGCAGCTCCCACAGTGCCCGTGCGCATGCTGACGTGGGACTGCTTTGAAACACAGAGGAACAGAGAGGGAGAGAGAGCAATCTTTCTTGCATCTGCTGCCTCACTTCCCCAAGGACCAGCACCAGAGCCAGCTGAGACTGGGCCACGACAATCCCAGGAACCAGGAGCTTCCTTCAGGTGTCCCCCCTGGGCACAGGGGCACAGGGGCACAAAGCCCTGCACCATCCTCCACTGCTCTCCCAGGAGGATCGGCTGGGAGCTGGCCTGTGGAGGAAGCAGCCAGGATCTGAAGCAGCACCCATACAGGCCATCTGCCTGGCAGGCTGATTCTTGATCACTGGGACACCACCCTGCAATACCCCGGCCCAAAAAACACCACCCCATATCACACACACAGGAAGGTTGTGAGGGCCTCGGTGTGGAGACCCCAGCAGCGGGGTCCCCGTCGAGAGTTGCCTCTGCTGCTGGAGACCCCTGGCAGCCGAGGAGAAGGTCTGCAGCCATTCTGCGGCCCCTCCCCTTCCCTCGCGCCTGGGCTCTCCAGATGCACCATGCCCCTTAGGCTCCCCTCGCCATGTGCCTGAGCTATCCAGGCGCGCTGCTCCCACCCCTCCCCTGGCCGGTTGGCTAGAGACCCCAGGCACCCGAGGCGAGGGTCGCTGCTGCTGATGGAGACCCCCCGGCAGCCAAGGCAAGGGTCACCGCTGGTGCTGGAGACCCCTGCAAGCCAAGGCCAGGGTCACCATCGCTGCTGGAGATCCCCAGCACACGAGGTGAGGGTTGCCGCCGCTGCTGAAGACCCCTGGCAGCCAAGGCGAGGTCGCCAATGCTGATGGAGACCCCCAGGTGCAGCAGAGCAGGTCTCTGCTGCTGCTGGAGTTCCCCTCGCAGGGCGGGGAGGGTCTCAAGCCATGCCGCGCTCCCTCCACTTCCCTTGCTCCAGGCCTTACCAGCCGCGCTGTGCCCCCTCTCTTCAGCTTGCCACCGCTGCTGCAGGCCTCTGGCAGCAGAGGAAAGGGTAGCTGCTGCTGGAGACCACTGGAAGCCGTGGTGGTGAGTGTGTTCCCCTGGGCCAGGGCCCCTCCCCTTCCCTCGTGTCTGGTTGCTGCTGCTGTTGGATCCCCTTGTGGTGCAGCAAAGGGCTGTAGCCTGGCCGCCCCCCTCCCCTTCCCTTTAGCCTGGACTCTCCAGCTGCACCACGCTCCATCCCCTCCCCTTTCCGCCACTGCTGGAGACCCCTGCAAACCAAGGCGAGGGTCGCCGCCTCTGTTGTAGACCCCCAGCACCCTAGGCGAGGGTCGCCGACGCTGCTTGAGACGCCTACCAGCCGAGGCGAGGGTCGCCAATACTGATGGAGACCCCCAGGTGCCACAGCGTGGGTCTCTGCTGCTGCTGGACTTCCCCTCGCAGTGCGGGGAGGGTCTTAAGCCATGCCGCACTCCCTCCCCTTCCTTTGCTCCTGGCCTTACCAGCCCCGCTGCGCCCCCTCTCTTCAGTTCTCCGTTGATGCTGGAGACCCCCGGCCTCAGCTGCTGCTGGAGATCCCTGGGATCTACCTCGAGGGTCAGCTCCACTGTTGGAGACCCCCTAGCAACTGAGGCCAGGGTCTGCAGCCATGCCGTGGCCCCTCACCATCACTTGCACATGGGCCAAAATGCGGTATGTTTTTATTTATAGAATGTCTTAATTTGGAGTCTTACATGATTGTTTCAAAATGTAAATTGAGCAAATAAACAGGTTATTAAGGACGAGAATTGCTTGTAGAATATTGTCCTACAGAAGTATGACTATCGTAGAATGGAAAAGCTGGGACAAAATACTAAAGGCTTAAGCATGTTGAGAAATGAACCTTGCAAGTTTTACATATAGAATTGTTTATACTATAAGATACTACTCCCACATTGTTGAAGTGTTTAACATTAATACCTAGTGTACACCGACATTAGAATTAAGGGTGCATACATAGGAATGCTAGTAAATTTGAGAATTTACAGGGAAGAGGTCTGGCGCAATAGCTTGGCAGTTAAGGGGTCTGGTGCAGTAGCCTAGTAGCTAAAGTCCTCACTTCGACCATGCCGGGATCCCATTTGGACACTGGTTCTAATACCAGATGCTTTGCTTCCCATCCAGGTCCCTGTTGTGGCCTGGGAAATCAGTGGAGGACAGCCTAAAGCCTTGGGACTGTGCACCCATGAGGGAGATCTGGAAGAAGCCCCTGGCTTTGGATTGGCTCAGCTCTGGCCATTCTGGACACTGGGTAAATAAACCAGTGGATGGAAGATATTTCTGTGTCTCTGCTTCTCTCTGTAAACCTGCATTTCCAATAAAATAAAAAACCCACAAAGAATGATGTGGAACACTCAAAAAGACATAAGACACTTCAACAGAAAATGAAATTAGAAAATCAATGCATGATATGAGAAATTTGGCAAGGACTGACCTTGAGGAATTGAACAGATATTACAAAATCAACTGTGGACTGGCTCTTGTGAGCAGCAGGCTGAGCTACTGCCTGTGTACTGATCTCCTATGAGCTCCGATTCAAGTCTTGGCCATTCTACCTTGGATCCAGATGTCTGCTAATATGTCTGCAGAGGCAGCAGAAGAGGGCAGAGGTACTTGGGTCCCTGTCATCTACAAGAGGGACAGAGCTCCAGGCTCCTGGCTATCCAGTGGCCCAGGCCTTGATGTCAGCCATTGAGATGGAGGATCTGTCTCCCCCTCTTTATCTACCTTGCAAATCAAGTATTTCTTAAAGAAAAATTAAAAATGAAAATAGTTGAAAGTCAAGATAAATGAGGATCAACAGAAATAAAAAATATTTGAACTTGAAGACAGGTTCAATATTTTCTAGCCAGCTTTTAAAAAAATGTGAGAAAGGGAATGAAAGCAGCCCGAGAGCTTTGAGACCTTACTGAAATGAACACTTTCTTGGAATTCCTGAGAGGAAGAGAGTATGCCACATATTCAATGAAACAGCTCATAACTTCCCTGATCTTAATAAGTACACCTCCAAGTACAGAAGGCCCATAGGATGTCAATTGACAGGATCAGAAAAGATCCACGTTCCCTTGACCTATTGTGGTCCGGCTCTTTTAAGTACAAACAATTGTTCATTCTCAAAAGGAAAGCACTGTCGTTTTCAAGGGGACCTCCACTAAACGAGCAACATTGTCAAACAAAAAATTTATAGGCCAAGAGGGAATTGAATGGTTTAGCTCAAGTTGTGAAGAAAAAGTAAGCCTATCAGCCAAAAATACTTGGCTGAGTAGAACTATCCTTTATAACTTAAATATTCTCCAAAATGAGTGAAAGTCAGGAAAGTCATCAGAATCAACTGGTCTCCTAAAACTTGTTTGAGGGAAATGTACAGACAGAAGCAAATAAAAGGTAGCAGGCTAGCATCATGAGAACATGCACAACTTCTATTTATTCTCATTACAAAGTCAGATATACAGAGAGGAGAGACAGAGAGGAAGATCTTCCGTCCGATAGCTCACTCCAAGTGGCCGCAATGGCTGGAGCTCAGTCAGTCTGAAGCCAGGAGCGTGGGCCCTCCATGTGGGTGCAGGGTCCCAAGGCTGTGGGTCATCCTTGACTGCTTTCCCAGGCCACAAGCAGGGAGCTGGATGGGAAGCAGAGCCGCTGGGATTAGAAACAGTGCCCATATGGGATCCTGGCAGGTGAAAGGTGAGGACTTTAACCACTACGCTAGTGTGCTGGGCCCAAAATGGAAAACTTTGAAGCTCACCCATAACTGGATGAAGAATACTCAGAAGAAACCAACTAATTTTTAAGTGGATAGATTACTTACTAATAACAGCTACTTACTGTTACTATTTATTAGCAACAGCTTTGAAAGTCAATGGACCACACTCCCAGGTAAGATAGAGTTTGGCTAAATGGATTAAAAAATAACCAATGATATGTACCTTAAGAAACTCATTAGTAAAGACACACATTGGTGAAAAGATGGAAAAAAGTGTTCTACCTAAGTGGAAACCTAAAGCAAGCAGGAGTAGTGCATTAGACAAAATACACTTCAGCCAAAAGCTATAAAAAGATACAAAGATCATCAGATAGTGATCAAGGAATTAATTCAACAATAAGATAGGACAGATTGGGTACCATATATCCAATGCCACAGCATGTCATTTTCTTAAAAAGCCTTATTATATCTAAAGGGAGGGTCCGGCAGTGTGGCCTAGTGTTAAAGTCCTCGCCTTGAATGCCCCGGGATCCCATATGGATGCCAGCTCTAATCCCAGCAGCTCCACTTTCCATCCAGCTCCCTGCTTGTGCTCTGGAAAAACAGTTGAGGACGGCCCAATGCCTTGGGACCCTGCACCTGCGTGGGGGACCTGGAGGAGGTTCCTGGTTGGATCGGCGCAGCACCGGCCATTGTGCTCACTTGGGGAGTAAACATCAGAAGGAAGATCTTCCTCCGTCTCTCCTCCTCTCTGTATATCTGATTTTGTAACAAAATAAATCTTTTAAAAAAAAACACATACATATCTAAAGGGAGAGTCAAGCTCCAGAACAAGAAAAGTGGAGTTAAGGAATCAACTAACATGTTAGTCAAGCAAAACAAAAACAAAAACAAAAACAAAAACAAAAAACTAAAAGAATAACCACAGTTCTAGGGTATACAGACACCGACACAGCATTCATTGCAATAGCTTTAGAATATGTACTTGAATACACTAAACTTCCTCTAAGACCACATATTAAACCACAACAAAAAGTACATCATATCTTTTCTAATCACAAAAATATAAATCCAGACAAATTTGGTAATTATAAAGCCATAGATTGAGGGGCTGGCCCTATGGCTCAAGAGGCTAATCTTCCACCTTGCACACCGGCATCCATGTGGGCACTGGTTCATGTTCCGGGGGCCTCACTTCCCATCTAGCCCTCAGCTTATGGCCTGCAAAAGCAGTGGAGGATAGTTCTCGTGCTTGGACCCTGCACCTGTGTGGAAGGCCTCAAAGAAGCTCCTGGCTCTTGGCTTGGGATTGGTTCAGCTCCGGCCATTGCAGCCATTTGGAGAGTGAACCAGTGGACAGAAAATCTTCTCTTTGTAACATCTGCCTTTCAAATAAATCTTGAAAACAAAACCATCTGCAGAGTAAATATTATGATCCTGAAATCCAAAGAAGAAATGTGGAAGAAATCCAAAAGAAAACTTAAAAATTGAATGAAATGAAAATACAGCATTTCAAAACTTACATAAGACATCTAAAGAAATACTAAGTAAAGGTTGAAGCATTAAATGCCTACATAAAAAAATGGAAAGGTTTCAAACAGGTTAGGTGCATTTTGGGTATCTAGAGAAGGCAGAATAAACTAAATCCCAAAGTTAGTAAAGAAATAAAGATCAAACGAGTAAATGAAGAGAAAAACATGAAAGATCAGTGAAACAAAGGTTATTTCAAAAAGAAATAAAACCAGCAAACTTATAGACTAACCTAGAAACAAAACATTGAAATGAAATTAGAGAGCTGGTCCCGGCGGCGTGGCCTAGCAGCTAAGGTCTTTGCCTTGAACGCTCCAGGATCCTGTATGGGTGCTGGTTCTAATCCCAGCAGCTCCACTTTCCATCCAGCTCCCCGCTTGTGGCTTGGGAAAGCAGTCAAAGACAGCCCAAAGCCTTGGTACCCTGCACCCACATGGGACACCTGGAAGCAGCTCCAGGCACCTGGTTTCGGATCGGTGCAGCACGGGCCATTGCACTCACTTGGGGAATGAATCATCGGATGGGACATCTTCCTCTGTCTCTCCTCCTCTCTGTATATCTGACTTTGTAATGAAAATAAAATAAATGTTAAAAACAGCGAAAAGAAATTAGAGGAGCGTTGAGAAACGAAATCTAACCAACACTAGAGAAAGGAGAAAGGTCACCAGGGACTATTGTGAAGAACTGTATATGCATTCATGGTGTTCATTTTACGAAAAACACAAATTTTAAGACCTTTTTCATCAAGATAAACAGATCTTTAATTCTGTCTTCTACAAACTTTTTGAAACATTGTTTGGAATTTAAAGTTGATCTCATGTGAATTTAGAATAATATCACAGATTGGGGGGAAGAAGGGAGAGGGATAGAAAAGTGGGAGAAGTCGGACGGACAAGTTCAAAGTAATGGCTGGGTAGAAGATCTAAGTTCTGGTGTTTTATAGTATGACAAGGTGATGACAGTTACCAATAACATGCTGTGTGTACATACATATGTGGACACGTCTACACATTATATATAACATACAGTTAATACATATAAAGCTAGATGGATGGAATTTGAGTGTTTCACCACATAGAAATTATCTAAGGAACTACATAACTAGATCTATTCACCCCCATTTCATCAGTACCCAATGTTTGCTTTACATGCAGCAAAACCTTACAGAGTCCCCGTGGATGCATATTTGTGTCAATTGATCTTAAAAATGTAAAAAGTTGCACTTAAAATTATGACCACCTTATATATTCAAGTAACCAGAAACTTAAAACATGAGGATTTTAATTGTTGTGGAACATTCAGACTGATTTAATGAGAAAATTATGGAGACATGCGTCTGCTAACTATTACATGCAAACAATTGGAACTATCAGGTTTTGACTGGTGCATTATTTTACCAGCAAGATTCTTTGCAATGGTGAAAAATATTCAACAATTCACCTTTTGTTCTTACAGTCTGCCACAAAGAACAAACCCTCACTTTCACTCCCTCGCTTAACTACACCTCGTGTCTTTTTCCTCCATGGCGATGTGTTATGTTTCTTTAGAAGAGCCAAGAGACTCAATACAGAGACAGCTAGAACTTATACGAGAGTTTGGTAGAGTGGCAGGGTACAAAATGACGTAACGAAAAACAGCAATAGTGTATGCAAACAGCCCCAAGATGGAAAGGGATCTAATCAGCAAGATATCATTCAAAATAACAGAAAACTATGAAGTATCTGGGAATAAACCTAACCAAAAATGTAGGAGACCCATTTGAAGAAAACTACAAACTACTTAAAAAATAATTGAACAAGACCTCAGAAGATGGAGTAACATCCCATGCTCCTAGATAGGTAAAATCAGTATCATTAAAATGTCTATACTACCAAAAGCAATATATACATTCAATGCAATTCCAATCACATTACCCAAAACATTCTTCATGGAACTGGAAACAATGATTCAAAGGTTCATTTGGAAACACAAAAACCCAAGAATAGCTAGAACCATCCTGAAGCACAGGAAGTTAGCAGGGCCAATTACAGTTCCAAACCCCTGGACATACTATGGGGCAGTGGTTATCAAAACATCCTGGTACTGGCACAAAGATAGAGAGGAAGATCAATGGAGCAGAATAGAAACACCAGAAGGGAACCCACACAGATACAGCCAAATAATCTTTGACAAAAAGACAAACGACAATCCAGGCAAATGGAAAGGTCTGTTCAATAAATGCTGTTGGGACAACTGGTTGATAGCCTGCAGAAACAAAAAGATAGACCCACATCTCTCACCATTCACTAACATCAAATCTACATGGATAAAAGACCTAAACCTATATCCAGAAACCTTCAAACATTTGGAAGAAAATGTTGGAAATACTCTGCAAGATCTAGGGGTAGGTCCCGACTTCCTGAAAAGGACACCAAAAACAGCAATCAAGACACGAACAAATGAATGTATCTACATCAAACTAAGAAGCTTCTGCACAACAAGGGAAACAATCAACAAAGTAAAAAAGCTGCCCACAGAATGGGAGAAGATCTTTGCACACTACATAGGTGATATGGGGCTAATCTCCAGAATATACAAAGATCTCCAGAACAACCAAAACAAACCACTCAAGAAATGGGCAGACATTTCACAAAGGAACAAACCCAGATGAAAAAACATGAAAAAAAGCTCAGCTTTCCCTGGCAATAAGGGAAGTACAAATTAAGACAACAATGAGATACCACCTAATGCCAGTGAGGATGGCTCACATACTAAAAACCACCACCAACACTTGCTGGCGAGGATGTGTGGAAAAGGGAACCCTACTCCACTGCTGGTGGGACTGCAGACTTGTACAGCCTCTAGGGGAATCAGTATGGAGAACACTCGAACAACGGAAAGTCTGCATACCATATGATTCAGCAATAGCACTCCTAGGAATATATCCAAAACAACTATTACACGAGAAATCAACATGCACCCCTATGTTCATAGCAGCACAATCAATTGTACAACCATGGAAGTAACCGAAATGCTTATCAGCAGAAGACTGGATAAGAAAGCTATGGTTCATTTACTCCATGAAATACTACTCAGCTTTAAACAAAATGAAAGGCAGTTTTGTAGCCAAATGGGCCCAACTGGAAACCATAATGCTAAGGGAAATGAGCCAATCCCAGAAGGTTAGATACCACATATTTGCCTTAATTTAAGATGAAATGATGCCCGTTCGAAAAACAGTACCTGTAAATTGTAGTATTATTCCAAGCCCAAACAGTCTGTAGCTCATGCAATAAGCTATTGTGATGTAACCAATGAACCAACAATCAATGTGAGTCAAACTGCTTATGATCTACATCAAAGAATTGTAAAACCTGATATACTTTTAAGACCCTATGCTACTTGGAAATGGGGTGGGAGAGCAGAGAAATCTTCCATCTGCTTAGAATGTGAGGAAGACGTGAAGTATTACCTGTCAGGAATGGAACAAGTAACTCAAACTACAAAGACATATAGGGGGAATCAAGAGCGATCCTGACAATCTCTTAACAGGTCGTACACACAGAGCAGGGGGGCACCCCAGAGTGGAGCAGGTGGCAGGAGGAGGCTTGTATCCCAACCCTGTAGACTCCCGCAACCTCACCAAGGACTATCACTACGGGCACCAAGGACTACATCCCAACCGCCAAGAAGAACATAGGGAATTGGAGTGCCTTCAGAGCCTGAGAATTCTGAGGTCATCCACCCCCATCTGGATCTCCCACATGGGATGGAAGAAGCCCAAATCCTTCCTGACAGGATCCAAGGTCATTGGAACAACAGCCAGGAGACCTGAGCGGTCTGCAGAAACAGAAGAACAGTAAACTTCCTTTGGGACTAGGGAGAGGAGCTTTCTCTGATCCTTATTTAGTTCCAACTTTGGCTCCCCACCCTCTCCTGCAAGGACCAGAGACCCCCCCGCCAAAAAAAATTAGGATAGAGAACAACAAGGAAAGCTTAGAACCAGGAGGAAATGGTCGGCGTGGACTCACACATACCTTACTAGGGAGGACACAAAGATTGGTTACTCCTCACTAAGGCATTGAAGATTTCTCTGCACATCCCTCCTAAAACTGGTCTGCACCTCAACTGTTGACAAATGCCTTGTCAGAGTTATAAGCCAGTTTAGACTATCCTAAAATCTGCCAAGTTCAGCAAAATTATGTTTTAACACTATAAACTGCTAAATACTCCAATGAAAATAGACACGAGACAGCTGAATAGTACCCTATAGCCATTTTAAGGTGTATAGAAGCCGGTTCCGTGTATAAACTAAAATTGAAATGCCAATGAAGTACTCACAGGATGTGGTTAAGAACTTGCATTTTAACGTACTGATTACTCAATACCATGTCAATTAACTCCATCGTGTTGTAAATTGTTGCTGATGTTTTGTTGTGGCTTTTAATTGATTGGGATGATATTCTGCCAGCTCTATTTTCAGACCAGAGATGGTCTCCCCAAGAAACCTGGAGTTTATCTGGACAATAAGATGCTGGACACTATGCAAACTACATGGTTGCTATGAAAGAATCTTGACTTAATTTGAACTGTAATACTGCAACAAGGTGGAACAATCCACCATGGGGGGATGGCATGGGGAGGGGTTGGGGGAATCCCAGAGCCTATGAAACTGTCACGTAATGCAACGTACTTCATAAAAAAAAGTGAGGGAAATGTAACTCAAATAATCCACAAGTCTAATTTTCATTGTAGTTAGACTTCCTCTAGAGCTAATAAGTAGGTCCATTGTCTAATTTGATCATCATTAATTTCTCACTTTTTACCCACAGCTGTCCAAAGAATAAAAATCCAAAACACATCTAGCCAGAAGGCAGAAAATACAAGCTAAAAATTATGGAATTCTCACAAGTTGAGTACTTAACCAGTAACAGGTGTAATTTTCCTAACATTGGTGAGCTATAGAACTCACATACACTGTCTCTTTCAACCAGTCTTTAAAATGTTTGTGGAGAATGATCATGAAAGCCAACATATGGATTTCAAGTCTGCATGGAAACTTCTCTTTTGACTCCATTTTTACGGACTTTGTGAAGCATCCCACTTCCTACTTCTTCAAACACCTCCACGAGGCAGAGAAGCGCCAGACTTTCATCCTTGTCTGATCTTCTCCTATCTCAGTATTGAGCGTTTGAGCATGACTCCCACATTTGTCTACATGAGGAATGTTGCTGGCCAATGCTGACAAATTAACGTCTAGTCCAACGCACGTGTTAGTTTCTCTACCATGCCGTAACAGTAAATCACTTCGGAAGTACTCTCAACATTATGGCTTTTCTAGAAATCACTTGGTCCCTAAATGATGGAAAACAATCCTTACTGACATGTATGCATAATTCCAGTAAGGCAAATCTCACTTGGAATCCACACGGCTCATCAGAAGCTCCAAGATCAAGAATGATCTACTAGGTGATGCTAGGGAACGCGGGGCTATGCTTAACAGACGAAGCTGTAACAGCCTAATGGAAAATTGAGGCATTTGAATTTTTAGTAGGAAATGAGCTAAAAGCAGATAACTATTTAAGAACCTTAATGGGGTGAAGTTCATGCTCACACAAGCCATCTTTCTTTACAATTCTTGCTTGCATGTGTGTTTAGGAAGTTTCAGCCCCATGCATATGGAGTAATTCTGACAGCCTAGTTATCCTTGAAAAAAAGGCCAGCATTGGTTTAGGAATGGGCTACCAACATGGGATATGTTCAGCTCACAATGTACTGGCCTTCAGTATTTTAGTTGGAGAGTTAAGATTTTGGACCTGGTGAGGTGGCCTAGCAGTTAAAGTCCTCGCCTTGAATGTGCAGGAATCCCATATGAGCACTGCGTCTAGTCCTGGCAGTCCCGCTTCCCATCCGGCTCGCTGCTTGTGGCCTGGGAAAGCAGTTGAAGATGGCCCAAAGCCTTGGGACCCTGCACCCACGTGGGAGACCTGGAGGAGGACCTGGACTCCTGGCTTCAGATCGGCTCAGCTCCAGCTGTTGTGGCCACTTTGCAGAAGGAATCATTGGACAGAAGATTGTCCTCTCTCCTTTCTACATGTCTGGCTTCCCCCAATAAATAAATAAATCTTTAAAAAAATATTCTTACTGTAAAGTCAGATTTACAGAGAGGATGAGGAGACAGAAAAATCTTTCATTTGCTGACCCACTCCAAGTGATTGCAACAGTTGGAGCTAAGCCAGGAGCTTCTAGGTCTCCCATGCCAGTACAGGGTCGTAAGGCTTTGGGCTGGCCTTGACTGCTTCCCCAGGTCACAAGCAAGAAGCTGGATGGGAAGTGGAGCAGCTGGGATACAAGTGAGCGAGCAGCCCTGTGGGATCCTGGCACTTGCAAAGGTGTCGACTTTAGTCAGTAGGCTACTGCTCCGGGTCCAGTTGGAGATTTGTCACTCAAATGTTTATGGCTAAAGATCCTGATAAGCCATAGAATGCGTTTACATGTAAAATAGTAGCAAGTGAGTACAGCATGGTTTTGCACATGATTTCCTGCACATCTGCAGGTAATTAAACAGTTGTTCAAATGATAGCAGACACAATCCCTCTGGCAATGTATTTCACTGGAACTGTTCATCTTATTGAGAGTTTCTGGCAGCAAAGCATGATATTCCAACAATTCCTTCATTTTGCTTGACTGAAAAAAAGAAAAAGCTGCCCAGTGACTGCAGTAGACCTTGTTCTTATGGTAAGATTACCAGGGAACTAAGCAAAAACATACATTCAGAATATTTGATTTGTTGATGTCCGTTTGGCATTGGTAGGGGACTTGTGCATTGTTTTCTGCAATAGAAAACATGGCATCACACAGTCAATCTTTCCAAGGCTTCAGGGAACTGGCCTCGCCTCTCCTACCCAACTCTCAGTAGACTGCAACTGAGAATTACAGTCATGTTTTTGGAGTTCTTTGAGGTTAGACAATGTGATTTCAGTCTCTGGCTCTTTCCACAAACCAAAATTTATAGTCAGCACTTATGGATAGTTTTACGCTATTGAATAATTTTCAGTCCTGTAAGACGTCGGAGAGGATGCTGGCAAATGCTTTCCTCCTATACATCACTCCCAAGTTACTTAGCTCCCCTCAGTACCTTCCCGTCAGCATTCCAAGTGCCTCATTTACTCCAACTCCCTGGTTTCTGATGAGATGGAAATAGATATTTTAAGAGGATCTTTTCTCTCTCTCTCTCTCTCTCTCTCTCTCTCTCTCTCTCTCTCTCTCTCTCTCACACACACACACACACACACACACACACACACACAAGAAGTCATAGTATATTTCTCCCATGGGAAGGGATGACTGATCAAGAAGGATGGCTGTTTCAAATTTTATTATTTATTTGAAAGAATGGAGGCAAGTAGACACTTGCGTCTTATACTTATTGAAATAAACCAGTCCCCCAAAAACAAATGGTTTCCTTCCTGTTTGTTAGCTAATACAGAGTACAGAAGTGGAATATGACTGAAACTGACACCTTGAGATTTGATTAATGTTTATAACCCTCATCTGTATTCTTGAGAAATAGTGGTTTTCTACTTATTACTTGTGGAATTCTTTAATGGAGGATTAAACTTGTGGTTATAAACTCAAAGTATGCTGCAGTGAAAAGTTAAACAAAAATTAGAAAGGAAGGAGGAGAAAGGGCGAGAGTGTGGCAGAAGGCTAGACAGGTTGGGAAATCTCATTATGCTCTTAACTTTAAGTAAAATACAAAGAATGTATTCCAGTTAAAAAAACTTTACAAAAAAGAGAGGAGAGTAAGAGAATAGAGAAAGATTTTCTATTAACTGATTTAATCTCAATATGCCTGCCACAGCATGGGCTAGGTCAGACCAAAGGCAGCTGTCAGATATCCATCCCCAGGTGTATGCGGATGGCAGGAACCTAGCTGTTTAGATTATCACTTGGTTACTTCCAGGGCTCATTAAGATGAAGTTAGTATACTTGGCATATGCTTGCTAAGAGGGAATCTCAACTGAACTTGAACTATGGTTACGCAACAAGGTGGAGGAACCCACCATGGGGGGAGGGTGTGGGGAAGTGTGGGGAGAATCCCAGTTCCTATGAAATTACAACACAATGTGATTAACGGATAAATTTAATTAAAAAAAACAAAAACCAAACAAAAGCAAAAAAAAAGATGAAGTTTAGAGCCCGCAGTTGAAGTGGCATTGGAATCCAGACCCCATGATATGGGCTACAGGAGTCCTCCAGTATCATCTTAATCTCTGTCAACATTTGCCTAGGGATGATATTTTAAACAGTTTAACCATAATAGTAGCAGGAACTAACTTAATCACATGCCTTTAGCAAGTAGGAAAACAAAATGTGAAGCCTGGACTTTGCCACCCAACATCCCTCCCCACGACCTCCCCTGCCCTGGCGCTTTACCTTGGGTTCCCTAGTTTTGGTGTTTCTGCTATGTGAAGTAGGATTCGAGTTACAGCTTTTCCATGAGCCAAAATGAGTTATGAGCACTTCATGTATTTGTCAAGAAACTTCTCTGTGCCTTTGTTTCTCATCTGTTGAATAGGATCACTGATTCCTACCTTCTGAAAGTCAGTGATAGTGTGCTTGGTGTAACACTTGGCATGCAGAACGTAGCATTGTTGTTGCCATCTGTGGATCCACTTGCAAAGTATTAATCAGAAATTGGATTCCCTACATATTACGTGAATATTTCTCAAATTTGAAATCTAAGAATAGGATGGCTTATTTGTAGGTCCCTTAGTTCATAGACAGTATGAAAAGTACAGGTTCACAAATATTTCTTTTCCACATATATTCTTTATACAATGTTAACTTTGTTATGGGATAATAGCTGAATAGTTCCTTTTGTCCTTGCCAGCAAAGTGACACAACAAGAAGGTAACAGAGCCGGCATTTCTCCACATGCTGCTCTTTATTTTTCTCTAATTTAAATCTAGGCATCCCAGACTGGATGAGTCACTCTTTATGGACCTAAACTGCTCAAATAGTGGACAATTACTTAATAAATCCTTCTCCAACTCTCTCCCCCATATCCGGCCACATGCTGTGATGCATGACTGCTGGCCTTGTCCGAAGGCTTCTCTAAGCCAGTGACTCACCATAGCTCTATTACCATGAAGCCAAAGATCAGCAGTCTCCTTATGTACAAACTATCACTGCAAGTTTGATCAGTTCCTTTCTTGCACGCGCAGGTACTGTTTATGACTCGGCCAAAACTTTTCTCATGGCAATAACAAAGACAAATTAAGGATAAAGGGCCCGGTGGTGTGGCCTAGCGGCTAAAGCCCTCATCTTGAAAGCCCCGGGATCCCATATGGGCGCCGGTTCTAATTCCGGCTGCTCCACTTCCATCCAGCTCCCTGCTTGTGGCCCAGGAAATCAGTTGAGGATAGCCCAATGCTTTGGGACCCTGCACCCTTGTGGGAGACCCAGAGGAGGTTTCTGGTTCCCGGCATCAGATTGGCGCGCACCGGCCATTGCGGCTCACTTGGGGAGTGAATCATTGGATGGAAGATCTTCCTCCCTGTCTCTCCTCCTCTCTGTATATCTGACTTTGCAATAAAAATAAATAAATCTTTAAAAAAATAATAAAATAAAACAGAAGCCAAGAAGCAGCTCTAGACTTACCAGCCATGCAAAAGGGAGGCGCATGCTTGCAGTCTGCCCTTTGGAACGAATTCAGGACCTTGGGCTGTAATAAAATGAGTAAATCTTTAAAAAAAAATTAAACATAAACAGGAACACTCTAAGTAAATGTACTTTTAAACCAAAAACCTTATTTTTTTCCCAACAGTTTTGATAGGTTGGCAGGGGAAGAGTCTACAACAATGTTTGTGTGAGTGCACTTCAAGACACCAATGGGAAAAAAATGGAAATTAAGTGCAAGTGCAAAAAAACACTTGAAATCTATTGATGTTTTAATTTGGATTTCCCTTATTGCCAGGGAACTTGAGCATTTTTTCATATGTTTATTTGCCATTTGGGTTTGTTCCTTTGTGAAGTGTTTGCCCATTTCCCGTGCCCATTTCTTGAGTGGCTTGTTTGTTTTGACATTTTGGTTGTTTTGTAGCTCTTTGTATATTCTGGAGATCAGCCCTCTATCACCTATGTCGTGTGCAAAGATCTTCTCCCATTCTGTGGGTTGCCTTTTTACTTTGTTGATTGTTTCTCTAGCTGTACAGAAGCTTCTTAGTTTGATGAGGTCCCAATTGTTTATTTTGGTCTCAATTTCTTCTGCATTTGGAGTCTTTTTTAGGAAGTGAGGGCCTACCCCTAAGGGTTCCAGTGTGTTTCCAACATTTTCTTCCAAAAGTTTGAAGGTTTCTGGATGTAGGTTTAGATCTGTTATCCATTTAGATCTGATCTTAGTGTATGGTGAGAGATGTGGATCTATTTTTTTGTTTCTGCAGGCTATTAACCAGTTGTCCCAACAGCATTTATTGAACAGACCTTCCCATTTGCCTGGATTGTCGTTTGTCTTTTTGTCAAAGATTATTTGGCTGTATCTGTGTGGCTTTCCTTCTGGTGTTTCTATTCTGCTCCATTGATCTTCCTCTCTATCTTTGTGCCAGTACCACGCTGGTTTGATAACCACTGCCCTATAGTATGTCCAGAGGTCCGGAATTGTGATTCCCCCTGCTAACTTCCTGTGAGGTACCACCTAACGCCAGTAAGACTGGCCCACATGAATAAAAGCACCAACAACACTTGTTGGCGAGGTTGTGGGGAAAAGGGATCCCTACTCCACTGCTGGTGGGGCTGCAGGCTGGTACAGCCTCTGTGGAAATCAGTATGGAGAATATTCAAACAACTCAAATTCAACATACCGTATGATCCAGCAATAGCACTCCTAGGAATATATCCAGAACAATTGTTTTATGAGAAACCAACATGCACTCCTATGCTCATAGCAGCACAATCAGTAATTGCAAAAACATGGAAGCAACCAAAATGTCCATCAACAGAGGATTGGATAAGAAAGCTATGGTTCATCTACTCCATGGAATACTACTCAGCTATTAAAAAAAAAAAAAATGCAGTTCTTTGTGGCCAAATGGGCCAAACTGGAAACCATAATGCTAAGGGAAATGAGCCAATCCCAAAAGGTTAAATACCACATGTTTGCCTTAATTTAAGATGATATGATGTTATGTATAACATGTTATGTTTTGAATGTTATATGTTGTGTATAAACTAAATTGAAGTATAGGTGAGGTGGTCACAGAAGGTGGCTGGGAACTCATATTTACTTTCAACATGTTGGTTACTCATTACTATGTCAATTAATTCCATAATGATGTAAATTTTAGCTGATGGTATGATGGAGCTTTCAATTGACTGGGATAATACTCTGCTAGCTCTGTCTTTAGACCAGAGAGGGTATACCTAAGAAGACGCTGAACTTGACTGGACAATAAGATGCTGGACTCTATGTTTGGTGTATGCTTGCAATGGGGGAATCTCAACTGAACTTGAGCTGTGGTTATGCAACAAGGTGGAGGAATCCACCATGGTGGGAGGGTTTGGGCAGGGGTGGGAGAACCCAAGTATCTATGTAACTGTGTCACATAATACAATGTAATTAATGAAGTTAAATAAAAAAAAAAAGAAAAAGAAAAAAGGTGGGGAAAGGAAGAGGTTGGGGGGAGGAAGAAGAGAGGAAAGTTTGGTTATCTTCTTATAACTGTACCTACAAAATGCATGAAATGTGTTCTTTAGATTAATAAAGTTAAAAAAAAAAAACCAAAAAAAAAAAAAACACTTGAAATCTCTGCAGTTTTTTGTAATTTTTTTTCAAAAACTTGAAGACCACTGGGTTCATGGATTTTAGGGCTTTTTCTTTTGCACCAAACTTCTATTTCAATTGCACTTTGCCAGAACTTTTTACCCACTCTTGCAGATGATCTCAAATCCATCAAAGCAAACTATCTCGTGGATTTTTCTTCAACTGAATCTCAATGGAAGAAAATTCAAGGGTACACAGTACTTACTTCCACCTGATTTTCTAACTTCATAGCAACATTACTATGATACTCAAAATCACCATTATTTTTTCTATTGCTTTAAGATATTGAGCTGTGACATCTCATTTCTAGTCAAGTCAGGCTTAATTATTTGGATCTACTCTCACTGATCAGCAGTAAAGCTAAATTTAAAGCATCTTTCTTAGCAACTGAAAAGCTGGCAAAACAGTATCTGGCAAAAACTGACGGGACAAAAAAGAACCTCATGCGATAAAACCTGAGAGCTGCTTTGTGGGCTCTGTGACCTCAACACATTTGGAAGTGACGTTTAGGAGAGGGTCAGACATCAGAGCCCTGTGTCTGCTGGAAGTTGAGAAGCTACTAGCAGATACACTCCCAAACGTTTCCGCTGGACATCAGTTAGAATAAATGAGACACAGTAGAGTCCTCATATACCCTTCCAGCCCGAGATTATATAGATGTATTTTTAAAGATTTTTCTTTGTAAAGGCAGATCTACACAGAGAAGGAAAAATAGGAAGATCCTCCATCTGCTGATAAAGTGAAAATGGCCTGAGCAGAGTTGATGCGAAGCCAGGAGTTAGGAGCTTTTTCTGTGTCCCCAGGCTTTGGGCCATTATATAGTGCTTTCCCAGGCTGCAAGCAGGAAGCTGGATGGGCAGTGGAGCAGCAGACACGCAGTGGCACCCATATGGGATCCTGGTGACTTCCAGGCAAGGATTTAGCCACTAGGCCACTGTGCTGGGTCCTTGGGATCATAGTTTAAGGGAATTAATTTCAAGTCCTGAGCATGAATGAGGGGGTCGCAGGTGGGTAGGGAAGAGGTAAATCCTCTCCAGAGAGGTTAGTTTTCTGAGACCTCCACATTTATTGCTATATACAAACTTGCAAAATAATCTGTATGAAAGATTAGGTACACCAGGAAATAGGATATCAAGAGTGAGAAAAAGCAAAACTAGATCCACGAATTGCACATTGAGAAACAGTAACCATGGGAAATGTGATCAACATTGTCTTTAAAGCAATAAAATACAAGCAGATTTAGAAGCAGAAGCAAAAGACATGGACTTGAAAATGATCTACTAGAACTTCTGGAAATGAAATTTTATACACAAAGTATTACCAAGTCAATAGATTTAGTCAATTAGACATACTTGACATGGGCAAAGCAGGCAGGCAGTGAGGGACAGAAAGCTGAATACTGCCAACACCCTAGCCATCCGCACTGCCATCTCCTCCAGGCTGTTTCCACATGGCCAAAGCCTCAGCACACATGCTCTGCATCCTGCAGCTAAGCCTTACTTAGCATCAGGTACCAGGTGTCCTTAACCACCATAAGGAGCTCACCACACATACTATAGCTACACTCCTTATACTAGAAGGAAAATGTAACCCCAGCCAGGTGGGGAAATTGTCCCTTTTGAGATTGCCTGCACACATATCTGAGTGAGGACTGTCCTTTTGTCCTACTGTTCACCTGTCTCTCCTTTGTGTTCTTACTTGTAGAATGACAAAAGCCTGCAGTTGAAGTCTAGCTTGGGGGGGGGGGGGCCGGGAGCTGAGCCGCTCCAAAAACCTCCAGGGCTCCTGAGCCCTACAACACCACTAGGAGGCTGCATTTCCCACCATTAGTAAACTGAGATCAAAGACGTTGTAGAGCATGGAGGTGCAAAACATGTCAAGAGACAAACAGAACTCCTGACATGACGGTTGAAAATGAATCCCAACCTGTTTAATCTGAGTTCTAGGATTTCCAGAAAGAAAGACAATGAGCAGAGGTAGTCTGAGGTTTCTCCAGAGTAACTGTCTACACGTTTTTTTTAATGCCAGTTATTTCTTCAAAAGCATCTGATTTTCATGAAAACAATCACTGGAAAACTATTTTGTTACTTTAAATAAAACTGACAGCATTGTAAAATAACAGACAATAGTTCCTGGGCTTGGCAAAACATAGCACTACACAGGTGAAACATACATAAATCATATGATGGGGAACAAGAGGTCCAGACCATAGGAGTATCTTTAGCTCGGTAGCAACAAGCAGACAGCAGTTCCTGGGCTTGGGAAAACATAGCACTACACAGGTGAAACATACATAAAGCATATGATGGGGAACAAGAGGCCCTGACCATAGGAGTATCTTTAGCTCGGTAGCAACGAGCAGACAGCAGTTCCCGGGCTTGGGAAGCATTTTGCACTTGCATAGGTGTTGCACACAAAAAGGCATACGATGGGGTACAAGAGGCCTAGACCCAATCTCACAGCCTCTGCTGTTCCTCTGCCAACAGATCAACTAGCAGTTACAACACAAGGGTGCCCACCTGCTCATGTGCATCAGTAAAGTCCTATTGTTCCATAACTCTGGCAGTCTGTACCACGACCTTGTTCATTGTCACCAAGGTAACTGGTGGTTGCTGCTGCTGATGTACTGGCTATGGTGGTCGCCATTATGCCAGTCTCTTTTATTCTTTATCAGGCCAACGAGGCCTCTCCGTCAGTCCCAACAGACACAGGCAGGATTCAGGGCAGGGGCTGAAGAACAGCAGAATTGCAATTGCCATTCCAGCACGCTGTCAGGGTGCACTGGAACGTGGTGTCATTTACTTCAGAGGTGTTTTTTGTATGTGAGAGAGAAACATGGGGATAACACAGGCAGACACAAGCTTCAAATTCAAGGAACTGAGGTTCACCCACGTGAGCGATTCCTCAAGTTCAGAGGAATGATGGAACTAAGAGATTCCACAGGAATCATTGCATTCCTAAAGAAGGGAAAACGGGGTGCTTGCCAGTCATGTCCAAACCCCACAAAGCTGCCACGTAGAGAAGGTGGGTATTTTCCCTGTGGTAATAACAGGGGAATGATAAGCAAAAGCACGGGCAGAGATTTTGCTATTTATAAAGGGAGGGCCAGACCCCCAACAGCTGGGGTCACACACCAGACAGTCTGATAGTCTGGTTAAAATAGAAACTGGCAGGAAATGTCGGAACCTGGTGCTCATAGCAGAAAGACAAGATAAAGAGAGGGGTGCTTCACAAATACTAACATACTTACATAATATATAAAGGCCTAATATACCTGCCTGAGGGGGAACCTCTCACGGAGGCCCCAGCAGAAATGGAGAAGGATTCCGAGGGGGACCTCGGGCTGAGGACCCAGCAGACGGGTTCCTGAGTGGGACCCTCTCACTGAGGACACAGCACAGAGATAGTGGAGGTCCGAGGGGGACTCTCGCTGAGGCAAGAGCAAAGGGGGTCCCAAGAGGGACCCTCTCGCTGAGGCCCTGGCAGAGAGGTAGTGGGACTCATGGTTTCCTCTCACTGAGGCCCCAGAAGACGGGGTCCTGTGGGAGACCCTCTGGCTGAGTCCCCAAAAGAGAGAGGGTCGGGCTCTGATGATCTCTCCCGATGAGGCCCAGGCAGAGAGAGAAAGGAGGGTCTGGGGGAACACTCTCGCTGAGGCCCCAGCAGAGTGGGTCCTGAGTGGAATCCTCTCACTGAGGCGACAGCATTGAGAGAGGAAGGGTCCGAGGGGGACACTCTCGCTGAGGCTCCAGCAGAGGGGGTCCCAAGGGGGACCCTCCTGCTGAGGCATCAACAGAGAGGGAAGGGGGCTCTGAGGGTCCATCTCGCTGAGGCCCCAGCAAAGGGGGGTCCCGAGTGGTCCCTTCTCGCCTAGGCCCCAGCAGAGAGGTTAGGTGGCTCCGGGTGTCCCTCTAGCTGAGGCCCAAGCAAAGGGGGTCACCGGGGTTCCCCCTCGCTGAGGCCCCAGCAAAGGGTGTCCCAAGGGGGACCCTCTCACTGAAGCCCCAGAAGAGAGGGTGGGGTCGCCAGGGTTCCCCCTCACTGAGTCCCCATCAGAGGGGGTCTCTCTCGCTGAGGCCCCAGGAGAGTTGTTCCCCAGGGGGACCCTCTCACGGAGGACCAGCAGAGAGAGTGTGGGTCTCAGGGGTCCCTCTCACTGAGGCCCCAGAAGACGGGGTCTTGAGGGGGACCCTCTGGCTGAGTCCCCAACACAGAGAGGCTTGGGCTCTGAGGATCTCTCTCACTGAGGCCCCAGCTGAGGGGTTCCCCTTGGAACCCTCTCGCTGAGGCCCCAGCAGTGAGGAAGGGGTTGCCGCGGGTCCCACTAGCTGAAACCCAGGTAGAGAGAGAGGGGGGTCTGAGGAGGACCATCTCGCTGAGACTCAGGCAGAGTGGCTCACGAGATGGACCATCTTGCAGATGCCCCAGCAGATAGGGAGGGGATGGGGGGGCCAAGGGTCCCTCTCACTGAGGCCCCAGCAGAGTGGGTCCCGAGCAGGACCTTCTCACTGAGGCCCCAGCAGGCAGAGAGAGAGAGAGAGAGAGAGAGAGAGGGAGAGAAAGAGTGGTGGCCGATGGTCCTTCTCCCTGAAGCCCCAGCAGACTGGGTCCCGAGGGGGAACCTCTCGCTGAGGCCCGAGCAGCGAGGAACTGAGGGTATGAGGGGGACCTTCTCCCTGAAGCCCAAGCAGAGTGGGTCTCAAGGGGGACCCTCTTGCTGAGACCCCAGCAGAGAAGGTCCCAAGGTGGACGGTCTTACTGTGGCACCAGTAGAGGTGGTCCCGAGGGAAAACCTCTCGCTCTGGACCCAGCAGAGGGGATTGTGAGGGGGACCCTTTCTCTGCGGCCCCAGCAGCGAGGGAGGGTGCACCGGGGAACCCTCTCGCTGAGGCCCCAGTAGAGGGGCTCCAGAGTGTGACCCTCTTGTTGAGGCTCCAGCAGAGACAGAGGGGTTATATGAGAGGGGTACCCTCTTCCTGAGGCCTGAGAACATGGGGTCCCGAGGGTTACCTTCCTGCTGAGGCTCCAGCAGAGATAGAGGGGTGCTCGGGGGTTCATCTCGCTGAGGCCGAAGCAGCTTGGGAGGGGGGCTCTGGGGGTCCCTCTCGCTTAGGCTGCAGCAGACGGGGTCCCGAGGCAGACCCTCTCTCAGATGCCCAAGCAGAGATAGAGGCTCTGGCTGGGAGCATCCCTCTTGCTGAGGTTCCAGCACAGAGACAGGGTCCTTCTCACTGAGGCCCGAGTAAAGGTTGTCCTGAGGGGGACCTTCTCGCTGAGGTCCCAGCAGTTAGAGAGGGAGGGTCCGAGAGTGACCCTCTTGCTGAGGCCCCAGCAGAGTGGGTCCCCAGGCTGACCCTCTCGCTGAGGCCCCAGCAGAGAGAAAGGGGGGTCTGAGAAGGAACCTCTCGCTGACCCCAGCAGAGGGGGTTCCGAGGGGTACCTTCTCGCTGAAGTTCCAGCGGAGAGGGAGGGGGTGTCCCGCTGGGGACCCTCTCGCTGTGGCCCCAGCAGAGATGGAGGGGGGCTTGGGAGTTCTTCTCGCTTAGGCCACAGGAGCAGAGGGGGGCGCTGGGGACCCTCTCGCTGAAACCCCAGCAGAGGTGGTCCCAAGGGAGTCCCTCTCGATGAGGCCCCAACAGATGGGATCCCGAAGGGGCCCTCTCGCTGAGGCCCCATCATAGAGAGAGAGAGATAGGGGGTGGATGTGAGTCCCTCTCGCTGAGGCCCCATCAGAGAGAGAGAGAGAAAGGGGGTGGTTGTGATTCCCTCACACTGAGGCCCCGGCATCGAGTGAGTGGGGCTCTGGGGTTCCTCTCGCAGAGGACCTGGCAGAGAGGTAGTGGGACTCAGGGCTCCCTCTCACTGAGGCCCCAGAAGACGGGGTCCTGAGGGGTAACCTCTGGCTGAGTCCCCAACAGAGAGAGGGTCGGGCTCTGATGATCTCTCTCGATGAGTCCCAGGCAGAGAGAGAGGAGGGTCTGGGGGGACACTCTCGCTGAGGCCCCAGCAGAGAGGGTCCCGAGTGGAATCCTCTCACTGAGGCGACAGCATTGAGAGAGGAAGAGTCCAAGGGGGACTCTCTCGTTGAGGCTCCAGCAGAGGGGGTCCCAAGGGGGACCCTCCTGCTGAGGCAACAACAGAGAGGGAAGGGGGCTCTGAAGGTCCATCTCGCTGAGGCCCCAGCAAAGGGGGTCCCGAGTGTTACCTTCTCGCCTAGGCCCCAGCAGATAGGTTAGATGGCTCCGCGTGCCCCTCTAGCTGAGGCCCAAGCAAAGGGGGTCACCGGGGTTCCCCTTCGCTGAGGTCCCAGCAGAGGGGGTTTCAATGGGGACCCTCTCACTGAGGCCCCAGCAGAGAGGGCGGGGTCGCCAGGGTTCCCCCTCACTGAGTCCCCAACAGAGGGGGTCCCTCTCACTGAGGCCCCAGCAGAGGGGGTTCCCAGGGTGATCCTCTAATGGAGGACCCAGCAGAGAGAGTGTGGGTCTCAGGGGTCCCTCTCACTGAGGCCCCAGAAGACGGGGTCTTGAGGGAGACCCTCTGGCTGAGTCCCCAACACAGAGAGAGGCTCGTGCTCTGATGATCTCTCTCACTGAGGCCACAGCAGAGAGTGTAGGTGGCACCGGGGGTTCCTCTTGCTGAGGCCCCAGTAGAGGGATTCCAGAGGGGGACCCTTTCGCTGAGGCCCCAGCAGCGAGGAAGAGGTCGCCGGGGGTCCCACTAGCTGAAGCCCAGGTAGAGAGAGAGGGGTGTCCGACGAGGACCATCTCGCTGAGACCCAGGCAGAGGGGCTCACGAGATGGACCATCTTGCAGATGCCCCAGCAGATAGGGAGGGGATGGAGGGGGGGCCAAGGGTCCCTCTCACTGAGGCCCCAGCAGAGTGGGTCCCGAGCAGGACCGGCTCTTGCGGCTCATTTGGAGAGTGAATCATTGGACGGAAGATCTTTCTCTCTGTCTCTTCTCCTCTCTGTATATCTGACTTTGGAATAAAATACATAAATCTATTTAAAAAAAAAATGGTAGGGCAGCATGGGGCACCCTCGTGGCCACCAGGACTCACTGCAGGATGCTCATCCAAGGCTCTCCTGCCAAATCAATGGAAGCACCCCAGCTCAGAGAGGCATTTGTTCTCAAGGACAATTTTTAGAGCTTGCACACAAGTCCCATGACGGAAGCCATATGCACGCCCTGGGGGTCTGCATTGACAGCTAAAAGCAGTCTAGAGTCACAGCACAGCACACAGCATGCTCCCTCGCAGGAGGCCAGCAGCTTTCTGTCTTTTCCTTCCTCCCTCCTGCCTCTCTCTGTCCTCTTTTCTTGGAAGCACAGAGGAACAGAGAGGGAGAGACAGAATCTTTCTTGCATCTGCTGGCTCACATCCCCAAGGACCACCACCAGAGCCAGCTGTGGCTGGGTCAGGACAAGCCCAGGAACCAGGAGCTCCCTCCAGATCTCCCAAAGGGGCACAGGGGCACACGGGCACAGGGGCACAAGCCCCTGCAGCATCCTCCGCTGCTCTCCCAGGAGGATCAGCAGGGAGCTGGACTGCAGGGGAAGCAGCCAGGATTTGAAGCAGCACCTGTACAGGCCATCCACCTGGCAGGCTGAGGCTTGACCCACTGGGACAATACCCTGCACCACACCACACCACACCACACCACACCACACCACACAACACACACCACACCACACCAATCCTTGCTGGACCCTTCAGCAGCTCCTTCACCAGGCTGCTGAAGGTGCCTGTCCCTCTGGCTTGCACAACTTATGCCGTTCCGTGCTGTGAGAGCAGCCAGTACAGACGAGGGATCCAGGCATGTTGCTACTCTACCTGTCCTGGGGAGAAGGACCTCTGTGAAGAACAGATGTCAGCTGTTGGGATGTCTTGTGGAAGATGGCACATCAGCGGCGGCCAACAGTCCACAGCTAACCAGCAGGAGGAAGAGTCTTGAATCCAGAAGGATCCATGGAGGAGGGTGAAGCACTCCCTGGTGAACAAGAGGGCAGCAGCATCTGGCTGGAGGCTGTGAGACCAAATTCCTGCCTCCAAAGCACATGACAGGGATGGCTGACCCCTCAAGTGCTAGCTAGAGATAGGAAAGGCAGCTTTGTGCACCCTGTTGTGTGCAGGAAGCACAGGCCCTGAAAGCCTTCCGTTGTGCGGGCCTTGGGGGCTCCCCGGCCATCATCATATGTGCTGGGAAGCAGGGCTGCATGTTGCAGGGTGCTTTCTTTAGCAGCTAGGGCCTGGGACTTCCTATTGCAGATGGCTGGTGACCTCTGGTGCCTACTTGCCCATCCACCTGGCTCCTGGCTTAGGAGCCCACATGCCCAGACACCACTCAGCTAGGCCGAGGAAGGCCGAGTAGTGTATCACCCTAACCACCACCCAACACATGCAAAAATACATGAAGCCGGGGCCCATCAGCATGGCCTAGTGGCCAAAATCCTTGCCTTGAACGCGCCGGGATCCCATATGGGCACCGGTTCTAATCCCGGCTGCTCCACTTTCCATCCAGCTCCCTGCTTGTGGCATGGCAAAGCAGTCGAGGACGGCCCAAAGCTTTGGGACCCTGCACCCACATGGAAGACCCGGAAGAGGTTCCAAGTTCCCATCTTCGGATTGGCGTGCACCAGCCATTGCGGCTCACTTGGAGAGTGAATCATTGGACGGAAGATCTTCCTCTCTGTCTCTCCTCCTCTCTGTATCTCGGACTTTGTAATAAAAAAAAAAAAAGGTCCATGAAGCCCTCTTGGCAGCCCATCAAGGAGCTTTTCCACTTGCGAAAGAATTCCCGGAGCCTGCATCTCAGGGTGCTCTGCGAGGAATGGGGTGGCGGTAAGGTTTCCTGGGACCTCATCTGGCCAAGTACAACCCCAGTGGGCTGGTGTTTAACACCAGCTCTCAGAGGGCTCTGAGGACACAGGCATGGGACTCCAGCTCCCTGAGGGCCTGTGGCATGCTGATGTGGGAGTCCATCTCCCAGGGTTCTTTAAGTGCCCTGCTGTTAAAGGCACCCTGACACTTCCTATCACAGAGGCCCGAACTGATGCTAGGCCCCAAACGTCCTCCTCCCTCCCGGGCTTTGGTATGTGGGCTGTTCGGCCTTGGAACCCTGATCTTTCAACAGCACGTGTACCAGAATACTGTCCGGGACCCCCACCTGATGCTAGGATGGCTAGGGTTGGACTGTCTAGCGGTCAGAAGGCATGAGCCCACCAGGGGTAGAAAGGGCAGCTTGGGGCCCAGCGCCATGGCCTAGCAACTAAAGTCCTCGCCCTGAACGAACTGGGATCCCATATGGGCACCGGTTCTAATCCCGGCTGCTCCACTTCCTATCCAGATCCATGCTTGTTGCCTGGGAAAGCAGTAGAGATGGCCCAAAGCTTTGGAAACTTGCACCCACATGGGAGATCTAGAAGAGGCTCCAGGTTCCTGGCTTTGGATCTGCATGCACCAGCCATTGTGGCTCACTTGTGGAGTGAATCATCGGACGGAAGACCTTCCTCTCTGTCTCTCCTCCTCTCTGTATATCTGACCTTGGAATAAAATAAGTAAATGTGTTAAAAAAAAAAAAAAAAAAAAAGAAAAGAATGAATGGTGGCTTTGGGCGCCCTCCCGTGGCCACCAGCACTCAGTGCAGGACGCTCATCCAAGGCTCTCCAGCATGGATGAAGGTCCTCTGCTGCAGGACCCCAGCAGGAAGGAGCGTCCTCTGCAGGCAGACCCAAAAAGAGAGAAGGGTCCTGTGCTGCAGGACCCCAGCAGTGAGGAGGGTCCTCTGCTGCCGGACTCCAGCATAGAGGAGGATTCTCGGATGTCGGACCCAACAGAGAGGAGGGTCTTCTGGTGCTGTACCTAGCAGAGAAGAACGTCCTCTGGTGCTGGAACTCAGCAGAGAGGAGGGTGCTCCGCTTCTGGACCCCAGCGGAGAGGAGTTTCCCCTACTGCTGGACCACAGCAGAAGACGAGGCTTCTCTGGTGTTGCACTACAGTAGACAGGAGGGTCCTCTGCTGCCAGACCCCAGCAGAGAGGAAGGTCCTCTGCTGCTGGACCCCAGCAGTGAGGAGGGTCCTCTGCTGCTGGACCCAATCAGAGAGGGGGGTCCTCTGGTGCCGGGCCCCAGCACCAGAGGAGGGTAATCTGGTACCAGACGCCAGCAGGGAGGTGGTAAATGTGGTGCCGGACAACAGCAGAGGGAGGGTCCTCTGCTGCTGGACCCCAGCAGTGAGGAGGGTCCTCTGCTGCTGGACCCAATAAGAGAGGGGGCCTCTGGCACTGTGCCCCAGAAGCAGTTGAGGGTCCTGTGCTGCAGGACCCATGCCGAGATGGGAGTTTTTGGTTCCGGAACCCAGCAGCAGAGGAGGATCCTCTGGTGCCGGAACCCAGCAGAGAGAGATTCCACTACTGTCGGACCCCAGTAGAGAGGAGGGTCCTTTGCTGCAGGAACACAGCAGAGAACAGGGACCTCTGCAGCCAGAACCCAGAAGAGGGGAGGGTACTCTGATGCCGAACACCTGCAGCGGAGGGGGGTCGTCTTCTGCTGTACCCCAGCAGAGATCAGGGTCCTCAGCTGCCTGTCCCCAGCAGGAAGGAGTGTCTTCTGGAGCCTGACCCCAGCAGAGAGGTCCTCTCCTGCTTCCTCTCTTTGGTGTTCAGCAGGATAGGAGGGTCCTTGGCTGCTGGACTACAGCAGAGAGAAGGGTCCTCTGCAGCATTTTACTCACTGGATCCTAGCACAGATGAGGGTCCTCACGTGCTAGACCCAGCAGAGAGGAAAGTCATATGGTGCAGAACCCAGGCAGAGAGGTGGATCCTCTGCTGCTTCCTCTTTGTTTTGGGAGAGCAGAGAGGAGTGTCCTCTGCTGCTGGATCACAGAAGAGAGGAGGATCCTCTGCTGCTTCCTCCCTGCTGGGGTCCAGCAGAGGAGGTCCACTGCTTCTGTACCCCAGCAGTGAGTGGGTCCTCTGCTCCTGGACCCCAGCAGAATGAAGGGTCCTCTGTTGACGGACCCCAGCAGAAGAAGCGGGTCCTCTGCTCCCCGACCACAACAGAAGAGGAGGGTCCTCTGCTGAGGCCTCTCTTTGAAGTCCATGAGGAAACGAGGGTCCTTTAGAACTTCTTCTCTGCTGAGGTCATGCAGCATAGGAGGGTCATCTTCTGCAGGGGTTCAGCAGGAGAGGAGGGTCCTCAGCTGCTGGAAGCAAGGCAAAGTGGAGTGTCCACTGCTGCCAGACCCCAGCAGGGAAGTGGGTCCTCTGCAGCGGTACCCCAGCAATACAGGAGTGTAATCTGCTGCCGGACCCCAGTAAAGAAGTGGGTCTTCTTCTGCTGGACCCCAGCAGAGAGGAGGGTCCTCTGTTGCTTCGTCTATGCTGGACACCCGCAGTGAGGAGAGGCCTCTGGTGCTGGACCCCAGCAGAGGATGGTCCTCTGCTGATTCCTCTCCACTGGGGTCCAACGGAGAGAAGGGTCCTATTTTTCTGGACCCCAGCAGTAGAGTAGGACCCTCTGCTGCCCGACCCCAGCAGATGGGTGTTCTCTGGTGCCGGATCCCTGCAGAAGAGGAAAGTTTTCTGCTGCCGGACCCAGCAGAGAGGATGGTCCTCTGCTGCCAGATGCCAGCAGAGATGAGGGTCCTCCTCTGGACTCCAGCATAGAGGAGGGTCCTCTGCTGCTTCTTCTCTGCTGGACCCCAGCAGAGAGGCGGATCCTCTGGTGATGGACCTCAACAGAGAGGAGGGTCCTCTACTGCTGTACCCCAGTAGAGAGGATGGTCCTCTGCTGATTCCTCTCTGATGGGGTCCAACGGAGAGGAGTGTCTTATGCTGCCGGACACCAACAGCAGAGGATGGGCATCTGCTGCTGGACATCAGCAGCAGATGAGGGTCTTCTGTTGCCGGACCCCAGCAGAGAGGAGGGTACTCTATTGTTGTACCTCAGCAGAGAGGATTGTCCTCTGCGGCTTCCTCTGTGCTGGGGTCCAGCAGAAAGGAGGGTCTCTGATGCTGGACCCCAGAAGAGAAGAGAGTCATCTGATGCTTTATCTCTGTTATGTTCCTTCAGCAGAGGAGGTTCCTCTGCTGTCCAAATCCAGCAAGAAGGAGAATCCTCTGCTGCCAGATCACAGCAGGAACGAGGTTCCTCTATTGCCGGACCCCAGCAGCAGAAGAGCGTCCTCCACTGCTGAACCCCAGCAGGGAGGTGGGTCCTCGGCTGCCAGGCCCCAGCAGGGAGTAGGGTCCTCTGTTGCCAGACCCAAGCAGAGAGGAGTGTTCTCTGCTGCGAGACCCCAGCAGAGAGCATGGTCCTCTGCTGTCGGAACACAGCAGAAGAGGGGGTTCCTCTGCCACATCCTCTCTTTGGGGTCGAACAGGAGTTGAGTGTCCTCTGTACTTCCTCTCTGCTGGGGTCCAGCAGCAGAGGAGGGTCCTATGCTGCAGGTGTCCCGCAGGAGAGTAGGAACTCTGCTGCTTAAACCCAGCAGAAGTGGTGTGTCATCTGCTGCAGGACCCCAGCAGAGTGGAGGTTCCTGTGCTGTTTCCTCTGGTGCTGGACCCCAGCAGAGAAGAGGGTCCTCTTGTGCTAAACCCATGCAGAGAGGGGGTCCTCTGGTGCTGGACTAGAACAGCAGAGGGTGGTCCTCTGCTGCCGGACCACAGCAGGGAGGAGGGTTCATTCTTCTGGACCTCAGTAGGGACGATGGTCCTCTGCTGCCGGACCCCAGTACAGAGGAGGGTCCTCTGCTGCCGGAAACCATCAGAGAGGCAGCTCCTTTGCTGCTACCTCTCTGCTGGGGTCCAACAGAGTGGAGGGTCTTCTATTTCCAGACCCGAGCAGCAGAGCAGGGTGCTCTGGTGCTGGAAAACAGCAGGGAGTAGGGTCCTCTGCTGCCGGCACCATCAGCAGAGGTGGGTCCTCTGGTGCCAGAACCAAGCTACAGAGGGGGGTACTCTGATGCTACACCCCAGCAGCAGTGGAGGATCCTCTGGTGCTGTCGGACCCCAGCAGAGAGGAAGCAGCAGAGGACACGCCTCTCTGCTGGGGTCCTACAGAGTGAAGGGTCCTCTGCTACCAGACCCCAGCAGCAGTAGAGCATCCTCTTCTGCCGTAAACCAGCAGGGAGAATGGTTCTCTGCTGCCAGTCCCAGCAGCAGAGGAGGGTCTTCTGGTGCCGGACACCAGCAGCAGAGGGGGGGTCTCTGGTGCGGGACCACAGCAGAGCGTAGGGTACTCTGCTGCCGGACCCGAGCAGAGAGCAGGGTCCTGCGCTGCAGGACCCCAGAAGAGAAGGAGGGTCCTCTCGTGCTAGACCCCAGGAGAGGAGGGTGCTCTGCTGGGGGACTCCAACACATAGGAGGGTCATTCTGTGCTGGACCCCAGCAGAGAGGGGTGTCATCTGGTGAAACACCCCAGCACAGAGAAAGATCCTCTGTTGCTGGACCCCAGCAGAGAGGGAGGTCCTCTAGTGCCAGACCCCAAAAGCAGAGGAGGGTCCTCTGCTGCCAGACCACAGCAGGGAGGAGTGTCCTCTGCTGTCTGACCTGAGCAGTAGAGGATTGAACTCTGGTGCCGGGCCCCAGCAGAGATGAAGGTCCTCTGCTGCTCGAGCAAGCTGAGAGGAGGGTCCTCTGGTGCTGGACCCCAGCAGAGAATGGTGTCCTCTGTTGATGGACACCAGGAATAGAGGAGGGTTCTCTGTTGCTGGACCCCAGCAGAGTGTAGGGTGTTGTTGTGCCAGACTCCAGCAGAGAGGAGGGACTCTGCTGCAGTACCAAGGCAGGGAGGAGGGTCCTCAGCTGCAGGAACCCAGCATCAGAGTGGGGTCCTGTGCTTCCAGACACCAACAGCAGAGGGAGGAACTCTGCTGCTGGACCCGAGCAGAACATGGGTGTTGTCTGCAGCCAGAACCCAGCATAAGGAGTGTCATTTGCTACCAAGGCCCAGCAGGACAAGGGGGTCCTCTGGTACCAAAACCCAGCAGCAGAGGGGGGGTCTTTGCTGCCAGACGCAACCAGCATAAGGGGGTTCTCTGCTGCTGGAATCCAGCAGCACAAGGGGCTCTCTGCTGCCGGAATCCAGCACAGAGGACTTCCTCTGCTGCCGAACATCAGGAGAGAGCATAAGGGGGTTCTCTGCTGCCGGACTCCTGCAGAGAGGACTTCCTCTGTTGCCGGACATCAGGAGAGAGGAGGGTCCTCTGCTGCAGGACGCCAGTAAAGAGTAGGATCCTCTGCATGTTCTCTCTTTGGGGTCCAGTAGGGAACAAGGTTCCTCTACAACTTCCCCTACGCTGTGGTCCAGCAGCAGAGGCGGGTCCTCTGCTGCAGGGGTCCAGCAGGAAAGGAGGGTCCTTTGCTGCTACCTCTCCACTGGGGTCCAGCAGCAGAGGTGGGTCCTCTGCTGCCGCACCCCAGCAGCAGAAGGCGGTAATCTGGTGCTCAACGCCAGCAGAGTGGAGAGTCCTCTGCCGCTGGACCCCAGTAGGAGAGGAGAGCACTTGGGTACTGCACCATAGCAGAACAAGGTGTTCCTCTGGTGCCAGACCCTAGCAGCAGAGGGGAGTTCTCTGCTGCAGGAACCCAGCAGAAGGAGTGTTCTCTGGTGCCAGACCCCAGGAGCATACGGAGGTCCTCTGGTGCTGGACCCCATCAGCAGAGGGGGATCTTCTGGTGCCGGACGCCAGCAGCAGAGGAGGGTCCTCTGGTGGCAGAGGACCCCAGCAGAGAGGGTTGTCATCTGGTTTCAGACAACAGCAGCAGTGGTGGATGCACTGCTGCTGTACCCAGCAGAGAGGGTGGTCCTCTGCCACCAGACCCGACCTGGGAGGAGGGCCCTCTTGCCTCCGGAACCCACCTGGGAGGAGGGTCTTCTGGTGCCGGACCCCAGCAGCAGAGGAGTTCCGCTGGTGCCGGACCCGAGCAGCAGAAGAGGGTCCTCTGCTGATGGACTCCAGCAGGGAGGAGGGTCCTCTGCTGCAGGAACCCAGCAGAAACAGAGTCCTCCTCTATCGGATCCCAGCCGAAGATTAGGGTCCTGTGCTTTGTCCTCTCTTTGGGGTCCAGCAGGAGATGAGTGTCCTCTGCAACTTCCTCTCTGCTGTGGTCCTGTAGCAGAGGAGACTCCTCTAGGCTGGGATTCAGCAGCTGAGAACCCTCCTCTCTGCTGTGTCAGGCAGGAGGCGACGCTGCTCTGCTGCTGGGATCTGACAGCAGGAGAGGAGGGTCCTCTGCTGCTGGAACAGGAAAGAAGAGGAGGGTCCTCTGCTGCAGGACTCCAGCTGAGAGGAATGTCCTCTGCTGCTTCCTTTCTGCTGCACCCCAGCGGAGAGAAGGGTCCTCTCATGCTAGACACCAACAGAGAAGATGGTCCTCTGCTGCTTCCTCTCAGCTGGGGTCCAGCAGAAGAGTAGGGTCATCTGCTGTTGGACGCAGCAGCAGTGGAGGGTCTTCTAATGCCGGGCCCCAGCAGAGAGGAGGGTATTCTGCTGCTCCACCCCAGCAGAGAGGAGGGTCCTCTTTTGCTGGAACCCAGCAGAGAGGGGTGTTCTCTGGTGCCCGACCAAAGCAGCTGAGGGGGTTCTCTTTTGCTGGACCTCAGCAGAGAGGGGGGTCCTTTGGTGCCTGACCCCAACAGCTGAGGGGGGTCCTCTGGTGCCGGACCACAGCAGTGAGGGAGGACCTCCACTCCCGGACACCAGCAGAAGAGGGGGGTCTTCTGTTGCCAGACCCAACAGAAGGAGGGTCCTTTGCTGACAGACCCAGTAGCATAGAAGGGTCCTTTGGTGTCGGACCCCAAGAGCAGAGGGGGTTCTCTGCTGCCGGACTCCAGCAGCAGAAGGCGGTCCTCTGGTGCTGGAACCCAGCAGAGTGGAGGGTCCTCTGCTGCCAGAACCCAGCAGAGGAGGGTCATCTGCTGCCCGACCTCCAGCAAGAGAGGGGGTCCTCTGGTGCCGGACCCCACCAACAGAGGAGGGTCTTCTGCAGCCAGACCACAGCAGGGAGGAGGGTTCTCTCATTCCGGACTTCAGCAGGGAAGATGGTCCTCTGCTGCCGGACTCCAGCAGCAGGGGAGGGTCATCTGGTACCACACCCGAGCAGCAGATGAGGGTCCTCTGCTGCCATATCCCTGCAGGGAGGAGGGTCCTCTGCTACCAGAACACAGCAGAAGGAAGGTCCTCTGCTGCCAGACCCCAGCAACAGAGGGGGGGTCCTCTGGTGCCAGACCCCAACAGCTGGGGGGGTCCTCTGGTGCCCGACCACAGCAGCAGAGGGAGGACCTCCACTCCCGGACACCAGCAGAAGAGGGGGGTCCTCTGCTGCCAGACCCAGTAGCAGAGGCGGGTCCTTTGGTGTCAGACCCCAAGAGCAGAGGGGGTTCTCTGCTGCCAGACCCCAGCAGCAGAAGGCGGTCCTCTGGTGCTGGACCCCAGCAGAGTGGAGGGTCCTCTGCTGCTCGACCCAAGCAGCAGAGGAAAGTCCTCTGGTACCGGACCATAGCAGCACAAGTGGTTCCTCTGGTGCCGGTCCCCAGCAGGGGGGGTCCTCTGTTGCCGGAACTCAGAAACAGTGAGGGATCCTCTGCTGCCAGAAACAGCAGCAGAGGGAGGACTTCTGATTCCAGACTCCAGCAGCAGAGGGGGTTCCTCTGCTGCAGGAAGCCAGCAGAAGGAGGGTTCTCTGCTGTAGGACACCAGGAGCATAGGGGAGTCCTCTGGTGCTGGACCCCAGCAACAGAGGGGGTCTTCTGTTGCCGGACGCTAGCAGCAGAGGAGGGTCTTCTGCTGCCGAACACCATTAAAAAAGGGTCAGCTGCTGCTTCCTCTCTTTGGGGCCCAGTCGGGGACGAAGGTCCTCTTCAACTTCCTGTGTGCTGTGGTCCAGCAGCAGAGGAGGGTCCTCTGGTGCTGGACCCCAGTAGAAGAGTAGGGTCCTCTGCAGTGTCCTCTCTTTGGGGTCCAGTAGGCAACGAGGGTCCTCTGAAACTTCACCTCTGCTGTCGTCCAGCAGCAGAGGACGGTCCTCTGCTGCAAGAGTCCAGCAGAGGAGGGTTCTTTGTTGCTACCTCTTCGCTGGGGTCCAGCAGCAGATGAGGGTCCTGTGCTGCCTGACCCCAGAAGCAGAAGGCAGTCCTCTGGTACTGGACCCCACCAGCAGGGGACGTTCCTATGCTCCCGGACCACAGCAGTAAGGAGGGTCCTAGGCTTCCGGACCTCAGCAAAGAGGATCGTCCTCTGCTGCCGGAACTTTGAAGAAAAAGGTGGTCCTGTGCTGCCGGACGCCAGGAGAAGAGGAGGATCCTCTGCTGCTTCCTCTCTGCTGGGATCCAATAAATAGGCGGGTCCTCAGGTACTGGACCCCAGGAGAGAGGAGGGTCCTCTGCTATCTGACCCCAGCAGGGAGGAGGTTCTCTGCTGCCAAACAACAGCACAGAGGATAGTCCCCTTGTACCGGACCACTGCAGAGAGGAGGGTCCTCTGCTGCTGGAGCCAGCAGAAGAGGTGGGTACTCTGCTTCTGGACACCAGTAGAAGAGGAATGTCCTGTGCTGCGTCCTCTCTTTGGGGTCCAGCAGGGAGGAGGGTCCTCTGCTGCAGGGGTGCAGGGTCCTCTGCTGCCAAACCCCATTAGCAGAGTTTTCTCTACTTCCGGAACCCAGCAGAGAGGAGGGTCCTCCTCTTTGTCCTCCCTTAGGGGTCCAGCAGGAGACGAGTGTCCTCTGTAACTTACTCTCTGCTGTGGTCCAGCACCAGAGGCTGATCCTCGGAGGCAGGGGTCCAGCAGTAGAGGAGGATCCTCTGCTGTATGAACCCAGCAGCTGAGTAGCGTCCTCTGCTGCTGGACCACAGGAGTAAGGAGGGTCCCTGCTGCTCGACCCCAGCAGACATTAGGGTACTCTGGTTTCGGACCTCAGCAGAGAGGGGTGTCCTCTGGTGCCAGAGCCCAACAGAGAGGAGTGTTCTCTGCTGCTGCACCCCTTAGCAGAGGAGGGTCCTATGCTACCAGACCACAGCAGTGGAGTTTCCTCTACTGCTGGAACCCAGCAGAGAGGAGGGTCCTCCTCTTTGTCCTCTCTTAGGGGTCCAGCAGGAGATGAGTGTCCTCTGTAACTTACTCTCTGCTGTGGTCCAGCAGCAAAGGATGATCCTCGGAGGCAGGGGTTCAGCAGTAGAGGAGGACCCTCTGTTGCTGGAACACAGCAGAAGAGGAAGGTCCTCTGCTGCGGGACCCCAGCTGAATAAAGGCTCCTCTTCTGCTTTCTCTGCTGTGCCACAGCAGAGAGGAGGGTCCTTTGCTGCTGGACCAAAGCAGAGTGTAGGTTCCTTTGCTGCTTCCTTTCTGCTGGGGTTCCTAAACAGAGGAGGGTGCTCTGCTACCGGACACAACAGCAGTGGAGGGTCCTCTGCTGCAGGACCACAGCTGGGAGGAGGGTCTTTCATACTAGTCTCCAGCAGAGAGGATGGTCCACTCCTGCCTGACCCCAGCCGGGAGGAGGGGCCTTTGCTGCCAGACCCCAGCAGAGAGGAGTCTTCTGATGCCGGACCCAAGCAGCAGAGGAGGTTCCTCTGATGCCGGAATAGAAGCAAACGAGGGTCCTCTGCTGTCGGACCCCAGATGGCAGGAGGGTCCTCTGCTGTATGAACCCAGCAGTAGAGCAGCGTCCTCTGCTGCTGGACCCCAGGAGTAAGGAGGGTCCCTGCTGCTTGACCCCAGCAGAGACTAGGGTACTCTGGTTTTGGACCTCAGCAGAGAGTTGTGTCCTCTGGTGTCGGACCCCAGCAGCAGAGGATGGTCCTGTTCTGCCATACCCGAGAAGGCAGCAGGGTCATCAGCTGCTGTACCATAGCAAGGAGGAAGGACCTTTGTGGCCGGACCCCAGCAGCAGAGTTGGGTCCTCTGGTACCCGACCCGAGCAGCCTACTAGGGTCTTCTGGTGCAGGACCTCAGAAGGGAGAAAAGTCCTCTGCTGCCAGACCTCAGCAGCAGAGAGGGGTACTCTGGTTCCGGATCCTTGCAGCAGAGTGGGTGTCCTCTGCTGCCAGACAATAGCAGCAGATGGGGGTACTCTGGTGCTGGAACCCAGCAATAGAGGGGGGTACTCTGCTGCCAGACAACAGAAGCATAGGGGGATCCTATGGTTCCAGAACCCAGCAAAAAAGGGGAGTCCTCTCCTGCTGGATCCCAACAGCTGAGGAATGTCCTCTAATACCAGACCCCAGCAGAGAGAAGGGTCCTCTGCTGCCAGACACCATCACAAGATTAGGTCCTCTGCTGCGTCCTTTCTTTGGGGTCCAGTATGGGACGAGGGTTCTCTGCAACTTCCTCTCTGCTGTGGTCCAGCAGGAAAGGAGGGCCTGTGCCGCAAGGGTGCAGCAGCAGCAAAGAGTCCTCTGCTGTGGGACCCCAGCAGCAGAGCAGCATCCTCTGCTGCCAGACCGCAGCAGGAAAAGGGGATATGCTGCTGTTGGATACCAGCAGCAGAAGCTAGTCTTCTGCTTACGGACGCCAGCAGCAGAGGGAGGTCCTATGCTGCCGGACCCCAGCAGCAAAGGGGGTTCCTACAGTACCGGATGCCAGCAGATGAGGGGGGTCCTCTGGTACCGGATCCCAGCAGCAGAGGAAGGTCCTCTGGTGCCAGACCCCAGCAGCAGGGAGGTGGGTCCTCTGGTGTGGAACCCCAGGAGCGGAAGAGGATCCTCTGGTGCAGGACCACAGAAGAGAAGAGGGTCCTCCACTGCCAGACCCCAGCAGAGAGGAGGGTCCTTTGCTCCCAGACCTCAGCAAAGAAGACGGTGCTCTGTGCCGAACATCAGCAGAGAGTAGGGTCCTCTGCTGCTGTATCCCAGCAGAGAATAGGGTCATTTGCTGCCGGACTCCAGCAGACAGGAGGGACCCTGCTGCTAGACCCAAGTCCATCAGGGAAGAGTGTCCTCTGGTGAAGGACCCCAATAGGAGAGGAAGCTCCTATGCTCCCTGATGCTAACACTGAGGAGAGACCTCTGCTGCCAAACCCCAGCAGAACAGGAGTGTCCTCTACTGCTTCCTCTGTTTGATGCCCACCCAGAGAGGAGTGTCCTCTGCAGCTTCTTCTCTGCTGGGGTACAGCAGAGAGGAGAGTCCACTGGTGCCGGACCCCAGCAGAAGAGGACTGTATTCTCCTGTGTCATCTCCCTGGGGTGCAGCATGAGGTGAGGGTCCTCTGCAACTTCTTCTCTGCTGTGGTCTAGTAGCAGGGGAGCACCTCTTTGCAGGGGTCCCGCAGAAGAGGGTCGTCTGCCTTTGGACCCCAGAAGGCAGGAGGTTCCCCAGCTGCCATACCCCAGCAGGGAGGAAAATCCTCTGCTGCCGGACCTCAGGAGCAGAGGAGGATCCTCTAGTGCCAGATACCAGGAGTAGAGCAGTGTCCTCTGCTTCCAGACCCCAGCATGGAGGAGGGTCCTCTGCTGCCGGAACCCCAGCAGAGAGGAGGATTCTTTGCTACCAGAACCCAGCATCTGAGGGAAGTCCACTTGTGCAGGACCCCAGCAGCAGAGGAGGGTCCTCTGCTTCCAGACCCCAGCAGGGAGGGGGGTCCTCTGTTGCCGGAACCCAGTTGAGAGGAGGGTCCTCTACTGTCAGAACCCAGCAGGGAAGAGGGTCCTCTGCTCTCTGACCCAGGCAGGGAGGAGTCCTCTGCTGCCGGACCCCAGCAGAGAGCAGGGTTCTCTGCTTCATCCTATCTTTGGGGTCCAGCAGGAGACGAGGATACTCTGCATCTTCCTCTCTGCTGAGATCCAGCTGCAGAGGAGGGTCCTCTGCGGCTGGACCACAGCATGGAGGAGGTATCTATGCTACTACCTCTTTGCTACACCCCAACACTGTGGAAGTTCCTCTGCTGCCAAACAACAACAGGTTGGAGGGTCCTTTGCTTTCTGACACCAGCAGAGAGGAAGGTCCTCTGCTGCTTTCTCTCTTTGTTGTCCAGTAGGGAGGAGGGTCCTCTGCTGCTTCCTCTCTGCTGGTGTCCAGGAGCAGGGAGAAGGGTCCTCTATTGCTGGACCCTGCAGGGATTAGGGTCCTCTGCTGCCACACCCAAGCAGGGTGGAGGGTCCTCTGCTGCCGGTCCCCAGCAGGGAGTATGGTCCTCTGCTGCTGAACCCCAGCAGGGAGGAGGTTCATCTGCTTCCGGATTCCGGAAAGTTTTCTGGGTACCTCTTCTCTGAACCATCAGTGCTAGTCAGCTGGTGTGTAATTCCAGTCTCAGAGGGTCCATGGGCACGCTGACGTGGGATCCCAGATTCCACAGGGATTGGGGAATGCTGAATTAGGATTGAGGTCCAAGAGGGCTCATGGGCACACAGACATGGACCCCAGGTCTCACGGGGCCCATGGACACACTGATTTATGATTCCAGCTCCCAGAGGGTCCGTGTGCACACTCACATGGGATTCCAGCTCCCATAGGGCTCGTGGGCTTACTGACTGGGACTCCACATCCCTCAGGGCCTCTGGGGACCGTGACGTGCAACTCCAGTTTCTAGTTCTCCTTGTGCCCTAGGTTGTACCTTGCTGGTGAAGACAGACAGCCACTTCCTAGCACAGAGGCCTGGCCTGATGCAAGGCCACAAGCGTCCTCCACCCCCTCCTGATCCTTCATATGCGGGCTGTTCGGCCTTGGAGCCCAATCTTCAAGGGACACATATAAAGGAATTCTGTCCCGGATTCCCACCTGACACTAGGATGGCTGGGGCTGGACCTTCTAGTGCTCAAAATGCCTCAGCAAACCAGGGGTAGAAAGGGCAGCTTATGCGTCCTCTCATGGCCAGCAGGACTCACTGCAGGACACTCCTCCAGGCTCTCCTGCACAAGCAAGGGAAACAACCCCAGCCTAAGAGAAATTCACTCTCAAGGACACTCTTTGGAGCGGTTGCACAGAAGTCCCAGGACAGAAGACCTACGCACACGCTTGGGATCTGCATTGGCAGACAAAAGCAGTCTTCAGTCACAGCACACTCCCTACCACCCAGGACAGCAGCTTTCTTTCACTTCCTTCCCTTCTGCATGCCTGTCTGAATCTGTCCTGTTTTGTTTGAAGCACAAAGGAACAGACAGGGAGAGAGAGCAATCTTTCTTGCATCTGCTGGCTCACTTCCCAAGGACCACCACCAGAGCCAGATGTGACTGGGCCAGGACAAGGCCCGGACACCAGAAGCTTCCTCCACATGTCCCTCAGGGGCACAGATGCACAGCTACACAAGCCCCTGCACCATCCTCCACTGCTCTCCCAGGAGCATCAGCAGGGAGCTAGACTGCCTGGGAAGCAGTCAGGACTTGAAGCAGCACCCATACAGGCCATCTGCCTGGCAGACTGAGGCTTGAAGCCCTCGGACACCACGTAGCACCACCCCAACCCGCTCCACTGATTCCACCCCTAGCAGTATTCTTCAGCAGCTGCTTCACCAGGCCTGTGAATGTACTTGTCCTCCAGTCTTGCATAACTTTTGCTGTGTGTGCTGAGAGAGCAGAGGGCACCAACAGGGCATCCAGGCATGCTGCTACTCTACCTGTCTAATGAGATGGACCTCTGTGGAGAGTACACGTTAGCTGTTGAGGTGTCTTGTGGCAGGTGGCACATCAGTGGCAGCTGATGGTCCCCAGGTGGCCTGCAAGAGAAAGAGTCTTGAATCCAGGATGCCCCTGGAGGATGGTGAAGCATTCCCTGGTGAACGAAAGGCCAATGGCATTTGGTAGGGGGTTGTGGGGCCAAATTCCTGCCTCCAATGCACATGATGGCGATGCCTGATCCCCACTTCCAGTGTTTCCTAGGATGCTCTGAAGAAGGCAAAATGGTCTTCGTGAGCCCATTCCTGCCCATGGCATGGGAGGGCCTATTTTGTGCAGGCCTTGGTTGCTCCCAGGCCACCGTCCTACCTGATGGAAAGTGGGACTGCATGTCCCAGGGTGCTCTCGCAGAAGCTAACGCCTGGGACTTCCTATTCCAGATGACTGGTGTCCTTTGGTGCTTACTCGTCCTTCCACTGTTCCATCCTTAGGATCCCACAAGCCCAGACACCACCCAGCTAGGCAGAGGAAGGCCGAGTGCTGTATCACCCTAACTGCCACCCCACACATGCAATAATACACGAAGGCCTCTCTGCAGCCCATCGGGGAGCAGTTGCACTTGCTAAAGAAAGCCCAGGCCCTGTCCCCAAGGGTGCTTTGTGATGAAAGGGGTGTAGTGGCAAGGTTTCTGGTGAGCTCATCTGCGAAAGATCAATGCTAGCCAGTCAGTGAGTAACTCCAGGTACCACAGGGTCCTTCTGCACACTGACGTGGGACTCCAACTCCCAGAGTGCCTGTGGGCACACTGACGTTTGTATCAAGCTCCTACAAGACCCATGGGCAAAGTGACATGAGACCCCAATTCCCAACAGGACACATGGGCACGCTGAACTAGGACTCAGTATCATAGAGGGCCAATGTGCACACTGACATGGGTCTCCTGATCTCAGAGACCCATGAGCACGCTAATGTGTGTCTCCAGTTCCCATAGGGACTGTGGGCACGCTGACATGGGACTCCATCTACCACAGGGCCTCTGGGTGCCCTAATGTGGAACTCCAGCTCCCAGCGCTCTCCCCATATCCTATGTGGTGTCTTAATGGTGAAGGCACACAGCCACTTCCTAGCACAGAGGTCCAGGATGATGCAAGACCACAATCATCCTCAAATCCATCCTGGACTTTCGTTTGCAGGCTTTTCAGCCTTACCCCAAATTCAAGGGACAAGTATTCAGGAACACTCTCCAGGACCCCCACCTGACACTAGCATGGCTGGGGCTTGGCTGTCTAGTGTTGACTGGGATGATACTGTGCTAGCTCTGTCTTCAGACCAGAGAGGGTATACCTAAGAAGCCGTTGAACTTGACTGGACAATAAGATGCTGGACTCTATGTTTGGTATACGCCTGCAATGGGGGAATCTCAACTGAACTTGAGCTGTGGTTATGCAACAAGGTGGAGGAATCCACCATGGTGGGAGGGCTTGGGGAGGGGTGGGAGAACCCAAGTATCTATGTAACTGTGTCACATAATACAATGTAATTAATGAAGTTAAATAATAAATAATTTTACAAAAAAAAAAAAAAAAGGAATGAGCCCAACCAGCAGGAGAAAGGGCAGCTTATGTGCCCTCTAGTCGGCAGCAGGACTCACTGCAGGACGCTCCTCCAGGCTCTACTGCACAAGAGAAACAAACCTGGCCTGAGAGACATTCACTCTCAAGAACACACTTTGGAGATCTTGCACAGGAGTCTCAGGACAGAAGGCCTACGCACTCCCTTGGGGTCTGCATTGGCAGACAAAAGCAGACTTCAGTCACAGCACAGCACACAGCACAGAGCACACTCCCTGCCAGGAGGCCAATAACAATCTCTCACTTTCTGCCTTCTTGCCTGCCTGCCTGAATCTGTCCTGTTTGCTTGGAGCACACAGGAACAGAGAGGGAGAGAGAGAGAGAGCAATCTTTCTTGCATCTACTCCCTCTCTTCCCCAGGGACCACCACCAGAGCTAGATGTGGCTGGGCCAGGACAAGCCCGGGAACCACGAGTTTCCTCCACATGTCCCACAGGGGCACAGGGCCACAGGGACACAAGCCTCTGCGCCATCCTCCGCTGTTCACCCAGCACCATCGGCAGGGAGCTGGACTTCAGAGGATGCTGTCAGGTCTTGAAGCAGCACCCATACAGCTGAACTGCACACAAGCCTCGCAGGCTGAGGCTTGACACTTTAGGACCCCTCCCCAACCACCAAAACCCGCATCACCCAGCTCCATCCCTTACCAGTTTCTTCAGCAGCTCCTTCAACAGGCCGGTGAAAGTACCTGTCCCCCTTGCTGGCACAACTTTGGCTGTTCCGTGCTGAGAGAGCAGCGGGCACCAACAAGGCATCCAGGCATGCTGCTACTCTACCTCTCCTGGTGAGAAAGCCTCTGTGGAGAAGACACGTCAGCTGTTGGGGTTTCTTGGTTCAGGTGGCACATCAGTGGCAGCTGATGGTCCACAGGTGGTCCACAGCAGGAGAAAGGGTCTTGAATCCAGGATGGTCCTGGTATAGGGTGAAGCATTCCCTGGTGAACAAGAGGGCAATTGCATTTGACAGGGCGCTCTGGGACCAAATCCATGCCTCCAATGCACACGACACATGTTTAATATGATTCCTTGTAGAATGGAATATAGTCCCTGTGATCCCATTCTTGAAGATGGCATGGAGGCCCTCCCTTTTGCAGGTTTGGTGGCTCCCCATCCACCATCCCTGCTAGACAGTGAGAATGCATGTCCAGGGTGCTCTTGCAGCAGCTAAGGCCTGGGACTTCCTATTCCAGATGACTGGTGACCTTTGGTGCTTACTTACCCATCCACCTGCTCCTGGCTTAGGAGCCCACATGCCCAGATTCCAACCAGCTAAGCAGAAGAAGGCCGAGTGGTGTATCACACTAACTGCCACTCCACAAATGCAAAAATGCACAAAGGCCTCTATGCAGCCCATCAGGGAGCTTCACCACTTGCTAAAGAACACCTAGTTCCTGCCCCTAATGGTGCTCTGTGAGGAAAGGGAGTGGTGTAAATGTTTCCAAGGATCTCATCTGCGAAAGACCAGTGCTAGTCAGCTGTTGAGTAACTCCAGGTCCCAGAGGGTCCATGGGCACACTGACGTGGGACACTAGCACACAGAGGGTGCGTGGGCACAATGACCTAGGATTTCAACTCTCAGAGGGACCATGGAGAAACTGATGTGAGTCTCCATGTTTCAGAGGGCCCTTGGAGAGACTGATGTGGGACTCCAGCTCCCACAGGACCTCTGGGTGCCCTGACGTGGAACTCCAGCTTGCAGGTTTCCCCAGTGCCCTCTGATGTTCCTTGCTGGTGAAGGCACACAGCCACCTCCTAGCACAGAGGCCTGGGCTGATGCAAGGACACAGGCATCCTAAACACACTCCTGGACCTTGGTATGAGGGCTGTTCTGCCTTGGACCCCAATATTCCAGCATCCTGTGTCCAGGAACACTGTCCGGGAGCACCACCTGACGCTAGGATGCCTTGGGCCAGGCCGTCTTGTGCTCAAAAGGCCTGAGCCCACAAGGGGTAGAAAGGCAGCTTTGCATGCTCTCTCGTGTACAGATGAACTCACGGCAGGACGCTCTTCCTGTCTCTCCTGCCCAGACATGGGAATCAAACCTGGCCTGAGAGAAATTCACTATCAAGGACACTTTTTGAAGAGGTTTCACAGGAATGCCAGGACGGAAGACCTACGTATGCCCTTGGGGTCTGCATTGGCAGACAAAAGCAGTCTAGAACCACAGGACACAGCACACAGCACACACCCACCGAGCTAGGCAGAGGAATGCCGCGTGTTGTATCACCATAACTGCCACTCCACACATGCAAAAACACATGAAGGCCTCTCCGCAGCCCATCAGGGAGCTGCTCCACTTGGTAAAGAAAGCCAAGGGCCGGCCAAGGGTTGCTCAGCTGGGAAAGGAGGTGGTGTAAATGTTTCTGGGGACCACATCTGTGAAAAATCAGGGCTTGTCAGCCTGTGTGTAACTCCAGGTCCCAGAGGGTCTGTTGGCATGCTGATGTGGGACTCCAGCTCTCAGAGGGCCTGTGGGCACGCTGATGTGGGACTCCAGCTCCCAGGTTTCTCTCCGTGCCCTAGGTTGTACCTTGCTGGGGAAGGCACACAGCCACTTCCTAGCACAGAGCCTCAGCCTGATGCAAAGCTACAAGTGTCCTCCAAACCCTCCTGGACCTTGGTATGAGGGCTGTTCTGCCTTGGACCCCAATCTTCCAGCGACACATATCCAGGAACACTGTAATGGACCCCCACCTAACACTAGGATGGCTCTGGCTGGGCCTTCTTGTGCTCAAAAGGCCTGAGGACAACCAGGGGTAGAAAGGGCAGCTTTGCGCACCCTCTCGTGGTCAGCAGGACTCATTGCATGACGCTCCTCCAGTCTCTACTGCACAAACAAGGGAAACAAACCTGGCTTGAGAGACATTCACTCTCAAGGACATTCTTCGGAGAGGTTGCACAGGAGCCCCAGGACTGAAACACCACACATGTCCTTGGGGTCCTCGTTGGCAGATGAAAGCGGTCTAGAGCCACAGCACAGTACACAGCACACAGCACACTCCCTCCCAGGAAGCCAGCAGCTTTCTTTCTCTTCCTTCCTGCCTGCCTGCATCCCTCTGTTCTGTTTGCTTTGAAGCACAGAGGAACAGAGAGTGAGACAGAGCAAACTTTCTTGCATGTGCTGGCTCACTTCCACCAGAGCCAGCTGTGTCTGGGCCAGGACAAGCCCAGGAACCAGAAGCTTCATTCACATGTCATAAAGGTTCATGGGGCACAGGGGCACAACCCCTGCACCATCCTCCACTGCTCCCCCAGGATCATCAGCAGGGAGCCTGATTGCAGGGGAAACAACCAGGACTTGAAGCAGCACCTATACAGGCCATCTGCCTGGCAGGCTGAGGCTTGACACCCTTGGACACCACACTGAGGCCCCAGAAGATGGGGTTCCTGAGGTGGACCCTCTCGCTGAGGCCCCAACAGAGAGAGAGGGTCAGGTAATGAGGATCTCTCTCGACGAGGCCGCAGCAGAGGGGTTCCAAGGGGGACCCTCCCGCTGAGGCATCCACAGAGAGGGAAGGGGGCTCGGGAGGCACTCTCGCTGAGGCCGCAGCAGAGGGGGTCCCGAGTGGTACCTTCTCGCCTAGGCCCCAGCAGAAAGGTTAGATGGCTCCAGGTGTCCCTTTCGCTGTGGCCCCAGCAGAAGGGGTCCCTCGGGGTACCTCTTGCTGAAGCCCCACGAGCCAGGGAGGGGTCGCCAGGGTTTCACCTTGCTGAGGCCCCAGCAGAGGATGTCCCTAGGGGGACCCTATCTCAGAGGCCCCAGCAGAGATAAGAGGCTTTGGCTGGGAGGTTCCCTATCACTGAGGCCCCAGCAAAGAAAGGATCCCTCTCGTTGAGGCCCCAGCAGAGTGGGTCCCGAGTGGGACCCTCTTGTTGAGGCCCCAGCAGCGAGGGAGGGAGGGTCCGAGTGTGACCCTCTCCCTGAGGCCCCTGCAGAGTGGGTCCCAAGGGGGACCCTCTCGCTGAGGCCCCAGCAGAGAGAGAGGGGAGTCTGAAGAGGACCCTCTCGCTGAGGCCCCAGAGGAGAGAAAGAGAGTGTGGGTCCTGAGGGGGACCCTCTCGCTGAGGCCCTAGCAGAGTGGGTCCCTTGTGGGACTCTCTTACTGAGGCCCTAGCAGAGTGGGTCCCTAGTGGGACCCTCTCGCTGAGTCCACAGCAGAGAGAGCGGGTCCGAGGGGGAACCTCTCGCTGAGGCCCCAGCAGAGTGGGTCCTGAGTGGACCCTCACGCTGAGGCCACAGCAGAGACAGAGGGTGAGTCTGAGGGGGACCCTCTTGCTGAGGCCCCTGCAGGAGGGTGGGGGGCGCCAGGGGTCCCTCTCGTTGAGGCCCTAGCAGAGTGGGTCCCTAGTGGGACTCTCTCTCTAAGGCCAAGGCAGAGAGAGGGGGTCCGAGGGGGACCCACTTGCTAAGGTCACAGCAGATAGGGAGAGGGGCTTTGGGTGTCCCTCTCACTGAGGCCCCAGCAGAGGGGGACCCTTTCGCTGAGGCCCCAGCAGAGAGAGAGGGAGGGATCCGAGGGGAATAATCTCACTGAGGCCCCAGCAGAGTGGGTCCCAGGGGGACCCTCTTGCTGAGGCCTCAGCAGAGAGGGAGGGGGTCCGACGGGGACTGTCTCGCTGAGACCCCAGCAAAGGAGGTCCCAAGGTGGACGATCTTGCTGAGGCCCCAGCAGAGTTTGTCCCGAGTGGGACCCTCTCGCTGAGGCCATAGCAGAGAGAGGAGGCTCCGAGGAACACTCTCTCACAGAGGGCGCAGCAGAGGGGCTCCCGAGGGGGACCCCATCGCCGAGGCCCCAGCAGAAGCAGAGAGATAGATGGGGACGAGGTTCCCTCTCGCTAAGGCCCCAGCAGAATGGGTTCGGAGTGGGACCCTCTCGCTGAAGCACCAGCAGCTTGAGGGTCCCTCTTGCTGAGGCTCCAGCTGAGGGGGTCCCAAAGGGGCCCCTTCACTGAGGTCCCAGCAGACAGAGATGGGTGGTCCGAGGGGGACCCTCCCACTGAGGCCCCAGCAGGGGAGGTCCCAAGGTGGACAATCTCGCTGAGGCCCTAGTAGAGGAGGTCCCGGGTGGTCTCTTTTGCTAAGGCCCAGCAGCGAGGGAGGAGTTGCCAGGGGTCCCTCTCGCTTTGGCTCCAGCACAGGGGGTCCCTAGGGTATATCACGCTGAGGCCTCAGCAGAGAAAGGGGGCCGAGTGTCCCACTCCCTGAGGCCCTAGCAGAGAGAAGGGGGGGGTCTGAGTGCTAACTTCCTTCAGAGGCTCAGCAGAAGAGAGAGGAGGGTGCCAAGGGTCCCTCTAGCTGAGGCTCAGAGGGTCCCTCTCGCTGAGGCCCCATTAGAGAGAGAGAGAGAAAGGGGGTGGTTGTGAGTCCCTCTCGCTGAGGCCCCAGCAGAGAGAGAGGTGGGGTACAAGTGGCACCCTCGCGCTGAGTTCCCACCAGAGAAGAACAGAGAGAGAGGGCAGCAGACGGTCCCTCTCCCTGAAGCCCCCACAGAGGGGGACCCGACGGGAACCTCTTGCTGAGGCCCCAGCAGAAAGAGAAAGAGAGAGAGAGAAAGGAGGGCCGAGGGTACCTCTCACTGAGACCATAGCAGAGAGAGAGGTGGGTTCGGGGTTCCCTCACTCTAAGATTCCAGCACTGAGGGAGTGGTGCTGCGGCTATCCCTCTCGCTGAGGCCCCGCAGAGGGGATCCCGAGTGTGACCCTCTCGTTGAGGCCCCAGCAGCGAAGGATGCGGTTCTGAGGGGGACCATCTCGCTGAGGCCCCAGCAGAGTGGGTCCCAATGCGACCGGCTGTTGCAGCTCACTTGGAGAGTGAATCATCGGACAGATCTTCCTCTCTCTCTGTCTCTCCTCCTCTCTGTATCTCGGACTTTGGAATAAAAAAAAAATAAAAGTCCATGAAGCCCTCTTGGTAGCTCATCAGGAGATGCTCCACTTGCCAAAGAACGCCCAGAGTCTGCATCTCAGGGTGCTCTGCAAGGAATGGGGGTGGCGGCAAGGTTTCCCGGGACCTCTTCTGGCACAGTACAACCCCAGTGGGCTGGTGTGTAACACCAGCTCACAGAGGGCCTGTGGGACGCAGGTGCGGGACTCTAGCTCCCTGAGGGCCTACAGGATGCTGGTGTTGGACTCCAGCTCCCAGAGGGCCTGTGGGCATGCTGACATAGGACACCACCTACCAGAGTTCTTTAAGTGCCTTGCGCTTAAAGGCACCCTGACACTTCCTATCACAGAGGCCCGAACTGATGCTAGGCCCAAGCGTTCTCCACACCTCCCGGGCTTTGGCATGTGGGCTGTTCGGCCTTGGAGCCCTGATCTTTCAACAACACGTGTACCAGAATACTGGCTGTGACCCCCACCTCACCCTAGGATGGCTCGGGTTGGACTGTCTAGAGGTCAGAAGCCTGAGCCCACCAGTGGTAGAAAGGGCAGCTTGGGGCCAGCACCGTAGCCTAGCAACTAAAGTCCTCGCCCTGAACGAGCCGGGATCCCATATGGTCACCGGTTCTAATCCCGGCTGCTCCACTTCCCATCCAGATCCCTGCTTGTGGCCTGGGAAAGCAGTCGAGGACGGCAAAAAGCTTTGGAAACTTGCACCCACATGGGAGACCCAGAAGAGGCTCCAGGTTCCTGGCTTTGGATCGGCATGCACCAGCCATTGTGGCTCACTTGGGGAGTGAATCATCGGAGGGAAGATCTTCTTCTCTGTCTCTCCTCCTCTCTGTATATCTGACCTTGGAATAAAATAAATAAACCTGTTAAAAAAAAAAAAGGAAAAGAAAAGAAAAGAAGAAAAGAAAAGAATGGCGGCTTTGGGCACCCTCTCGTGGAAATCAGCACTCAGTGCGGGATGCTTATCCAAGGCTCTCCAGCATGGATGAATGTCCTCTGCTGCTGGACCCCAGCAGGGAGGAGCGTCCTCTGCTGGCCGACCCAAAAAGAGAGGAGGGTCCTCTACTGCCGGACTCCAGAATCGAGAAGGGTCCTCTGATGTTGGACCCCAACAGAGAGGATGGTCATCTGGAGCTGGATCCTAGCAGAGAAGAAGGTCCTCTAGTGCTAGAACTCAGCAGAGACGAGGGTGCTCTGCTTCTGGACCCCAGCAGAGAGGAGTTTCCTCTGCTGCTGGACCACAGCAGAAGACAAGGCTCCTCTGGTGCTGCACTGCAGCAGAGAGGAGGGTCCTCTGCTGCTGAACCCAAAAGAAGAGGAAGGTCCTCTTCTGCTTCCTTCTGCTGGACCCCAGCAGAGAGATGGGTCCTCTCATGCTAGACACCAGCAGAGAGGATGTTTCTCTACTGCTTCCTCTCTGCTGGGGTCCAGCAGAAGAAGAGCGTCCTCTGCTGTCAGACGCAGCAGCAGTGTAGGGTCCTCTACTGCTGGACCCAGACAGAGAGGAGGATTTTCTGCTGATCCACCCCAGCAGAGACGAGGCACCTCTGGTGGTGTACTCCAACAGAGAGGGGTGTCCTCTGGTGCTGGGCCTAAGATCATAGAGGGTTCTGTTTTGCTTGACACAAGCAGCAGATGGGGGTCCTTTTGTGCCTGACACCAAGAGCAGAGGAAGGTCCTCTGCTGCCGGACTGCAGCAGGGAAGAGTGTCCTCTGCTGCCAGATCCCAGCAGGGAGTAGGGTCCTCTGCTGCCGGAACCCAGCAGAAGGAGGGTCCTCTGCTGCCAGACCCCAGCAGCAGAGGGGGGTCTTCTAGTGCAATACCCCAGCAGCAGAGGGTGGTCCTCTGGTACCAGAAAACAGCAGCAGAGGAGGGTCCTCTGGTATCGTACTCCAAGAGCTTAGGAGGTTCCTCTGCTGCCGGACCACAGCAGGGAGGAGGGTCCTTTTCTTCTGGATACAGGCAGGGAAGAGGATTGTCTGCTGCCAAACCCCAACAGCAGAGGAGGATCCTCTGGTGCCGGACCCGAGCAGTAGTTGAGAGTCCTCTTCTGCCGGAACACAGCAGGTAGGAGGGTCCTCTGCTGCAGGATGCCAGTAGAAGAGGAGGGTCCTCTGCTGTGTCCTCTCTTTGGGGTCCAGTAGGGAATGAGGGTCCTCTGCAACTTCCCCTATGCTGTGGTCCAGCAGCAGATGATGGTTCTCTGCTGCAGGGGTCCAGCAGGAGGGGAGGGTCCTTTGCAGCTTCCTAACAGCTGGGGTCCAGCAGCAGAGGAAGGTCCTCTGCTGCCTGACCCCAGCAGCAGAAGGCGGTCCTCTTGTGCTGGACCCCAGCAGAGTAGAGGGTCCTCTGCTGCTGAACCCCAGCAGGAGAGGAGAGTCCTTGGGTACCGGACCTAGCAGCACAAGTGGTTCCTCTGGTGCTGGGCCCCAGAAGCAGAGGGGGGTCCTCTGTTGCTGGACCTCAGCACAAAGGGGAGTCCTCTGGTACTGGACCCCAGCAGCAGTGGAGGGTCCTCTGCTGCTGTACCCAAGCAGCGGAGGATTGTCCTCTGCTGTAGGACCCCAGCAGCAAAGCAGTGTCCTCTGCTGCCGGACCGAACAGAGGAGGGTTCTCTGCTGTTGGACCCGAGCAGCAAAGCAGTGTCCTCTGCTGTTGGACCCAGCAGACAGGAGTTTCCTCTGCTCCTGGACCCCAGCAGAAGAGGATGGTCCTCTGCTGCATCCTCTCTTTGGGGTCCAGTAGTGGACGATGTTCCTCTGCAACTTCCTCTCTTCTGTGGTTCAGATGCAGAGGAGTGTCCTCTGCTGCAGGGGTCCAGCAGGAGAGGAGGGTCCTCTGCTCTTGGAAACAAGCATAAAAGGAGGGTTCTCTGCTGCAAGACCATGGAAGAGAGGAGGGTCATCTGCTGCTGGACCCCAGCATTGAGAAGGGTCCTCTTGTGCTGGACCTCAGCAGAGAGGTGTGCCTCTGGTGCCAGACTCCAGCAGCAGATGGAGGTCCTCTGGTGCCGGACCCCAGCAGTAGAGGAGGCTCCTCTGTTACTGCACACAGTAGAGAGGGGAGTCCTGTGGTGCGGTCAGACCCCAGCAGGGAGCAGGCTCTTCTGCTGGCGGACCCCAGCAGGGAGGAGGGTCCTCTACTGCTGGACCCCAGCAGGGAGGAAGGTCCATTACTGCTGGATGACAGCAACAGAGGAGGGACCTCTGGTGCCTGACCCGAGGAACAGAGGAGAGTCCTCTGTTGCCAGACCCCCACAGGGGGAAGAATCCTCTGTTGCCAGACAACAGCAGGAGACGATGGTCCTCTGGTGCTGGACTCCAGCAGCAGAGGCGGGTCCTCTGGTGCAGGACCACAGCAGCAGAGGGGGTTTCTCTGGTACTGGACCACATCAGAAGAGGGAGTCCTCTGCTGCTGGACCCCAGTAGCAAAGAAGGGTCCTCTGCTGCCCAATGCCAGCAGAAGAGGAGGTCTTCCTCTGTGTCCTATTTTGGGGTCCAGTAAAGGATGAGGCTCCTCTGCATTTTTTCTCTGCTGATGTCCAGCAGCAGAGGAACATCCTCTGCTACTGGACCCCAACAGCAGTGGAGGGTTCTCTGCTGCCAGACCCCAGCAGGAGATTATTGTTCTCTGCTGTCGGTCCCCAGCATCAAAGCAGTGTCCTCTGCTTCCAGAACCCGCAGAGAAGAGGGTCCTCTGATGTCGGACTGAGGAGCAGAGGAGTGTCCTGTGTTGTCGGACCCCAGCAGAGAGCATAGCTGTGTCCTCTGCTGTTGGACCCAGCCGAGAAGAGGGTTCTCCGGTGCTGGACCCTAGCAGAGAGTTGTGTCCTCTGGTGCTCGACCGCAGCAGCAGAGGAGGGTCCTCTGGTTCCGGACCCCAGCAGCTGAGGAGGGTCCTGTCATGACGGACCCCAAGAGAGAGGAAGGTACTCTTTTCCCAGACCGCTTCAGAGAGGGGAGTTCTCTGCTACCAGGCCGCAGCAGAGAGGAGGGTCCTCTGCTGCCGGACCCCAGCAGAAGATGAGGGTCCTCTGCTTTGTCGTCTCTTTACGGTCCAGCAGAAGGCGAGGATCCTCTGCATCTTGCTCTCTTCTGTGGTCCAGCAGCATAGCAGGGTCCTCTGCTGCAGTGGTGCAGCGTGAAAAAATGGTCCTCTGCTGCTGAAACCCAGTAGGCAGGAGGGTCCTCTGCTGCTGGACACCAGAAGGGAGAGGCGTCCTCTGCTTCCAGACCCCAGCAGCAAAGGGAGGTCCTCTGCTATCAGACCCCAGCAGCAGAGGGGGGTCCTCTGCTGCCAGACCCCAGCAGAGAGTAAGGTCTTCTACTGCTGGACTACCGCAAATAGGATTGAATTCTGCTGCCACACCCCAGCAAAGAGGAGGGTACTCTGCGGGTGGAACCTAGCAGAGAGGAGGGTACTCTGCTGCTGGACCCCAGTAGAGAGAGGAGTCTTCTGGTGCCAGACCGCAGCACGGAGGAGGGTCCTTTGTTGCCAGACGCCAGCTGGGAGTGTCCTCTGGTTTCAGAGCCCAGCAGCAGAAGAGGGTCCTCTGTTGCTGGACCCCAATAGCAAAGGGGGGTTCTCTGATGCCAGACCCCAGGAACAGATCTTCCTCTTCTGCCAAACACCAGTAGCAGAGGGGGGTCCTCTGTTGCTGGTCCCCAATAGCACAGGGGTGTTCTCTGGTGCAAGATACCTGCAGCAGAAGGGGGTCATCTGCTGCCGGACCCCAGTGGGGTCGAGGGTCCAATGCTGCCTGACCCCAGCAGGGAGGAGTGTCCTCTGCTGCCAGACCACAGCAGAGAGGATGGTCCTCTGCTTCCGGACACCAGCAGAACAGGATGGTCCTCTGCTACTTCCTATCTTTGGTGTTAGGCAGGAGAGGAGGCTCCTCTGCAGCTTCCTCTCTGCTGGGGTCCAGTAGCAGTAGCAGAAGAGTTTCCTCTTCTGCAGGGATCCAGCAAAAGAGGAGGGTCCTCTCCTGCTGGACCCCAGCAGAGAGGAAGGTCCTGTACTGCTCCCTCTCTGCTGGACCCTAGCAGAGACAAGCGCCCTCTCCTGCTAGACCCCAACAGAGAGGAAGGGCCTATGGTGCTGGACCACAGCAGAGAGGGGATTCCTTTGCAACTTCCTCTCTGCAGGGGTAGAGAGGATAGGAGGGTCCTCTTGTTTCGGACCCCAGCAACAGAGGAAGGTCCTCTGGTGCCGGATGCCAGCAGTGAGTATGGTCCTCTGGTCCCTGACCCCAGCAGAAGAGGAGGGTCCTCTGGTGCCAGACCACAGCAGAAAGGAGGGTCCTCTGCTATTGTACCCCAGCAGAGAGGAGGATCAGTGACTGCCAGACGCCATCAGACAGGATGTTCTGCTGTCGGACATCTGCAGAGAGTAGGGTAATCTGCTGCCAGACCCAAGCAGATAAGAGGTTACTCTGCTGCTGGACCCCAACAGACAGGATGGTCCTCTGCTGTTGGACCCCAGTCCATTAGAGAGGAGGGTCCTCTTGCTACTGAGTTCCATTAGGAGAGAAGGGTCCTGTGCTGTTTGACGCCAGCAGGAGAGGACGGTCTTCTGCTGCTGGACACCAGCTGAGAGGAGAGTCCTCTTCTACTTCCTCTCTGCTGGAATCCAGAAGACAGGGGGTTCCTCTGCTACAGGACACCAGCAGAGAGTAGGGTCCACTACTGCTGGACCCCAGCAGCAGAGAAGGGTCCTCTGCTCACGGAAACCAACAGAGTACAGGGACTTCTGCTGCCGGACTACAGCAGAGGGGTGTCCTCTGCTGCCGGACTCCTGCAGCGGAGGTTGGTCCTCGGGTGCCGGATTCCAGCAATGAGGAGGGTCCTTGGCTGCCGGATTCCAGCACTGAAGTTCCTCTGCTGCAGGATCCCAGCAGGAAGCAGTGTCCTCTGATGCCGGACTTCAGCAGAGAGGAGGGTATTATGGTGCAGGACCCCAGCAGAGAAGAGGGTCTTCTGGTGCCGGACCCCAGCAGAGAGGAGGGTCCTCTGCTGCTTCCACTGAGCTGGACTCCAGAACAGAGGAGGATCCTCTGGTGCTGGACCCCAGCAGAGAGGAGGGTCCTCCGTTGCTCAACCCAAGCAAATAGGAGGGTCCTCTGCTGCTTTCTCTCTGCTGGGGTCCAGCAGAGGAGGGTCCACTGCAGCAGGACCCCAGCAGCAGAGCAGGGCCCACTTCTTCTGGACTCCAGCAGCAGAGGATGGACCTCTGCTCGCGGACCACAGCAGCAGAATAGTGTCCTCTGCTGCCGGACCCCAGAAGCAGAGGAGGGTCCACTGCTGCTGGACATTAGCAGAGAGGAGGGTCCTCTGCGGCTTCATTTCTGCTGATGTGCAGCAGAGAGGAGGGTCCTCTGCTGCTGGACCCCAGTCCATCAGAGAGGAGGGTCCTCTGCTACTGGGTTCCAGCAGGAGAGTAGGGTCCTCTGCTGCCTGATGCTGGCAGGAGAGGAGGGTCTTTTGCCTCCGGGCCTAAGCAGAGAGGAGGGTCCTCTGCTGCTGGTCCCCAATCCATCAGAGAGGAGGCTCCTCTGCTGCTGTGTTGCAGCAGGAGAGAAGGCGCATCTGCTGCTTGATGCCTGCAGGAGGAGGGTCATCTGCTCCTTCCTCTTGTGCTAGACCCCTGCAGAGAGGAGGGTCCAGTGCTCCCAGAACACAGCAGAGATGAGGGTCCTCTGGTACTGTACCTCAGCAGAGGAGGGTCCTCTGGTGCCAGACCCCCAGCAGGAAAAAGAGTCCACCACTGCTGCCTCTCTGCTGGGGTAGAGCAGAGAGGAGGGTACTCAGCTGCTTGACCCCCACAGAGAGGAGGTTCCTCTGGTGCTGAACCCCAGCAGAGAGAAGGGTCCTCCTATGCCAGACCCCAACAGAGAAGAGGTTCCTCTGATGCTCCAGCTTTCTGCTGTAGGACCCCAGCAGAAATGAGAGTCCTCTGCTGTCATTACACTTGAGGGATGAGGGTTATCTGCCGCCGGACTCCAGCAGCAGAGGTGGGTCCTCCACTGCTGGAGCCCAGAGGGAGGTGGGTTCTCTGCTGCCGGACCGCATCAGAGACGAGGGTACTCTGATGCCAGACCCAAGCAGAGCAGAGGGTCCTCTGCTGCCAGACCCCAGCAGAACAGGAGTGTCCTCTCTTTGATGCCAAGCAGGAGAGGAGGGTCCTCTGCAGCTTCCTCTCTGCTGGGGTACAGCAGAGAGTTCACTGGTGCCGGACCCCAGCAGAAGAGGAGTGTATTCTCCTGCGTCCTCTCCCTGGGGTGCAGCATGAGGGGAGGGTCCTCTGCAACTTCTTCTCTGCTGTGGTCTAGTAGCAGGGAAACACCTCTTTGCACGGGTCCCGCAGAAGAAGAGGGTCGTCTGCTGTTGGACCCGGAAGGCAGGAGGTTCCCCGGCTGCTGTACCCCAGCAGGGAGGAGAATCCTCTGCTGCTGGATCTCAGCAGCAGAGGAGGATCCTCTGGTGCCAGATCCCAGCAGCAGAGGAGTGTCCTCTGCTTCCAGACCCCAGCATGGAGGAGGGTCCTCTGTTGCCAGAACCCAGTTGAGAGGAGGGTCCTCTGCTGTGGGATCCCAGCAGGGAAGAGGGTTTTCTGCTTCCACACCCAAGCAGGGACGAGTGTGCTCTGCTGCCGGACCCCAGCAGAGAGCAGGGTTCTCTGCTTCATCCTCTCTTTTGGGTCCAGCAGGAGACAAGGATACTCTGCATCTTCCTCTCTGCTGAGGTCCAGCTGCAGAGGAGGGTCCTCTGCGGCTGGACCACAGCATGGAGGAGGTATCTATGCTACTTCCTCTCTGCTCCACCCCAGCACTGTAGAAGTTCCTCTGCTGCCAAACAACAACAGCTTGGAGAGTCCTCTGCTTCTGGACATCAGCAGAGAGGAGGGTCCTCTGCTGCCAGACCCCAGCAGAACAGGAGGTTCCTCTGCTGCTTTCTCTCCTTGTTGTCCAGCAGGAGAGGAGGGTCCTCTGCTGCTTCCTCTCTGCTGGGGTCCATCAGCAGACGGAAGTTCTCTGCTGCTGAAATCCAGAAGGAGAGGAGGGTCCTCTGCTGCCAGACTCCTGCAGAGGGTAGGGTCCTCTATTGCTTCCTCTCTGCTGGAAACTAGCAGAGACAAGTGTCCTGTCGTGCTAGACCCCAGCAGAAAAAAGGGTCCTCTGCTGATATACCAAAGCAGCTGAGGAGGTTCCATTGTTGCCAGAATCCAACAGCAGAGGAGGGTCCTTCTGTTCCGCACCGAAGCAGCATAGAATGGTTCTCTACTGACGGACCCCACCAGCAGAGGAGGGTCCTCTGGTGCCAGAAACCAGCAGCAAGGAGGGTCTTCTTCTACCGGACCCCAGAAGCAGAGTAGGTCCTGTGGTTCCGGACACCAGCTGCAGAGGAGGGTCCTCTGCGGCTGCTGGACCCCAGCAGCACAGAAGAGGGTCCTCTGCGGCTTCCTCTTTGCTGAGGTCCAGCAGAGAGGATGGTCCTTTGGTGCTGGACCACAGCAGAGAGGAAGGACCTCTGATGCTTCCTCTCTGCTGCGGTCCAGCAGCAGGGATGAGGGTCCTCTGTTGCTGGACCCTGCAGCGGTTAGGGTCCTCTGCTGCCGCACCCAAGCAGGGAGAATGGTCCTCTATTGCTGGTCCCCAGCAGGCAGGATGGTCCTCTGCTGCTGGTCCCCAGCAGGCAGGATGGTCCTCTACTGCTGAACCCCAGCAGGGAGGAGGATCCTCTGCTTCCGGATTCCGGAAAGTTTCTGGGTACCTCATCTGCGAACCATCAGTGCTAGTCAGCTGGTGTGTTTCTCCAGGTCTCAGAGGGTCCATGGGCACGCTGACGTGGGACCCCAGATTCCACAGGGATTGGGGAATGCTGAATTAGGATCGAGGTCCAAGAGGGCTCGTGGGTACACAGACATGGGACTCCAGGTCTCATGGGGCCCATGGGCACAGTGATGTGGGACTCCAGCTCCCAGAGGGTCCGTGTGCACACTCACATGGGATTTCAGCTCCCATAGGGCTCATGGGCTTACTGACTGGGACTCCAGGTCCCTCAGGGCCTCTGGGGTCCGTGATGCGAAACTCCAGCTTCTAGTTCTCCTGGTACCCTAGGTTGTACCTTACTGGTGAAGACAGACAGCCACTTCCTACCACAGAGGCCTGGCCTGATGCAAGGCCACAAGCGTCCTCCACCCCCTCCTGATCCTTAATATGCAGGCTGTGCGGCCTTGGAGCCCAATCTTCAAGGGACACATATAAAGGAATTCTGTCCGGGATTTCCACCTGACACTAGGATGGCTGGGGCTGGACCTTCTAGTGCTCGAAATGCCTCAGCCAACCAGGGGTAGAAAGAGCAGCTTATGCGTCCTCTCATGGCCAGCAGGACTCACTGCAGGACGCTCCTCCAGGCTCTCATGCACAAAAAAGAGAAACAATCCAAGCCTAAGAGACATTCACTCTCAAGGACACTCTTTGGAGCGGTTGCACAGAAGTCCCAGGACAGAAGCCTTACGCACACCCTTGGGGTCTGCATTGGCAGACAAAAGCAGTCTAGAGCCACAGCACAGCACACAGCACACAGCACACAGCACACAGCACACTCCCTGCCTGCCAGGAGGCCAATAGCAATCTCTCTCTTCCTGCCTTCTTGCCTGCCTGCCTGAATCTGTCCTGTTTGCTTGGAGCACACAGGAACAGAGAGGGAGAGAGAGAGCAATCCTTCTTGCATCTGCTGCCTCTCTTCCCCAGGGACCACCACCAGAGCCAGATGTGGCTGGGCCAGGTCAAGCCCGGGAACCACGAGCTTCCTCCACATTTCCAACAGGGGCACAGAGGCACAGGGGCACAAGCCCCTGCGCCATCCTCTGCTGTTCACCCAGCACCATCGGCAGGGAGCTGGACTTCAGAGGATGCTGTCAGGTCTTGAAGCAGCACCCATACAGCTGAACTGCACACAAGCCTCGCAGGCTTGACGCTTGACACCTTAGGACCCCTCCCCAACCACCAAAACCCGCACCACCCGACAACATCCCTTACCAGTTTCTTCAGCAGCTCCTTCCACAGGTCGGTGAAAGTACCTGTCCCCCTTGCTGACACAACTTTGGCTGTTCCGTGCTGAGACAGCAGCGGGCACCAACAAGGCATCCAGGCATGCTGCTACTCTACCTCTCCTGGTGAGAAAGCCTCTGTGGAGAATACACGTCAGCTGTTGAGGTTTCTTGGTTCAGGAGGCACATCAATGGCAGCTGATGGTCCACAAGTGGTCCGCAGCAGAAAGAGTCTTGAATCCAGGATGCCCCTGGAGGAGGGTGAAGCATTCCTTGGTGAACAAGAGGGCAGTGGCTGGTGGTAGGAGGCTGTGGGGCCAAATTCCTGCCTCCAATACACACGACTGAGATGCCTCATCTCACAAATGTTTCCTATGATGCCCTGAAGAAGGGAAAATGTGTTCTCTCTAGCAGAACCAGTTCGTGGACACGGCATAGGTCTGTGCATGAGTCTCCGACATGGAGAACAGAGATGGTGGAAGTCTCTGAAGTCTCCCCATTTTGCTCTTTCCGCTCTCCTTGTTTGCTCTTTCCCCCACACCCTCATGTACAGAACATTGCGTGCAGCTGAGCCCAATTAGACCAGGTGTTTTTAGCCCCAAACCCGTTCCCCTAGTGCTCAGCTTAACAAGTGCTAATCATCTCCTTAGCCCACAACAGGACCGCATTTTTTGTTTTAAAGCTGACTTGAATGTGCCTGTCTTAGGTTGTAGACTCTCACGTTATCAGCTTTACCCTTCATCAGGAATCTCTGTAGCATGACAGAGCCCCTGTCTTAGGTTGTTCGGTGCCTGGTCCATCTTACCTGTCACTGGCTGCCATTCAAGCATTGCCTGCTGCAGATGCACAAACCATACTCTGGGAGGCAGGTAACCCTGTTCCATGGCTAGGAATGTTTTTAGCTCGGTAGCAATGAGCAGACAGCAGGTCCCGGGCTTGGGAAAACATAGCACTACACAGGTGAAACATACATAAAGCATATGATGGGGAACAAGAGGCCCTGACCATAGGAGTATCTTTAGCTCAGTAGCAACGAGCAGACAGCAGTTCCCGGGCTTGGAAGCATTTTGCACTTGCATAGGTGTTGCACACAAAAAGGCATACGATGGGGTACAAGAGGCCTAGACCCAATCTCACAGCCTCTGCTGTTCCTCTGCCAACAGATCAACCCGCAGTTACAACACAAGGGTGCCCACCCGCTCATGTGCATCAGTAAAGTCCTATTGTTCCATAACTCTGGCAGTCTGTACCGCGACCTTGTTCATTGTCACCAAGGTAACTGGTGGTGGCGGCTGCTGATGTACTGGCTATGGTGGTAGCCATTATGCCAGTCTCTTTTATTCTTTATCAGGCCAACGAGGCCTCTCCGTCAGTCCCAACAGACACAGGCAGGATTCAGGGCAGGGGCTGAAGAACAGCAGAATTGCAATTGCCATTCCAGCATGCTGTCAGAGTGCGCTGGAACGTGGTGTCATTTACTTCAGAGGTGTTTTCTGTATGTGAGAGAGAAACATGGGGATAACACAGACAGACACAAGCTTCAAATTCAAGGAGCTGAGGTTCACCCATGTGAGCGAGTCCTCAAGTTCAGAGGAATGATGGAACTAATAGATTCCACAGGAATCATTGCATTCCCAAAGAAGGGAAAACGGGGTGCTTGCCAGTCATGTCCAAACCCCACAAAGCTGCCACGTAGAGAAGGTGGGTATTTTCCCTGTGGTAATAACAGGGGAATGATAAGCAAAAGCACGGGCAGAGATTATGCTATTTATAAAGGGAGGGCCAGACCCCCAACAGCTGGGGTCACACACCAGACAGTCTGATAGTCTGGTTAAAATGGAAACTGGCAGGAAATGTCGGAACCTGGTGCTCATAGCAGAAAGACAAGATAAAGAGAGGGGTGCTTCACAAATACTAACATACTTGCATAACATATAAAGGCCTAATATACCTGCCTGAGGGGGAACCTCTCACGGAGGCCCCAGCAGAGATGGAGAGGGATTCCGAGGGGGACCCTCGGGCTGAGGACCCAGCAGAGGGGTTCCTGAGTGGGACCCTCTCACTGAGGACACAGCACAGAGGGGAGGTCCGAGGGGGACTCTCGCTGAGGCAAGAGCAGAGGGGGTCCCAAGAGGGACCCTCTCGCTGAGGCCCCAGCAGAGAGGGAGGGTGGTCCGAGGGGGAACCTCTTGCTGAGGGCCCAGCAGAGAGGGGCCCTAGGTGGTCCCTCTCTAGCTGAGGCCCCTGGAGAGGTGGTGCTCAGGGGGACCCTCTCGCAGAGGACCCAGCAGAGAGGTAGTGGGACTCATGGCTTCCTCTCACTGAGGCCCCAGAAGACGGGGTCCTGTGGGAGACCCTCTGGCTGAGTCCCTAATGGAGAGAGGGTCGGGCTCTGATGATCTCTCTCGATGAGGCTCAGGCAGAGAGAGAGATTGGGGTCTGGGAGGACCCTCTCGCTGAGGCCACAGCAGAGCGGGTCCTGAGTGGAATCCTCTCACTGAGGCCACAGCATTGAGATAGGAAGGGTCCGAGGGGGACACTCTCGCTGAGGCTCCAGCAGAGGGGGTCCCGAGTGGGACCCTCCTGCTGAGGCATCAACAGAGAGGGAAGGGGGCTCCGGGGGTCCATCTCGCTGAGGCTCCAGCAAATGGGGTCCCGAGTGGTACCTTCTCGCCTAGGCCCCAGCAGAAAGGTTAGGTGGCTCCGGGTGTCCCTCTAGCTGGGGCCCAAGCAAAGGGGGTCGCCGGGGTTCCCCCTCGCTGAGGCCCCAGCAGAGGGCGTCCCAAGGGGGATCCTCTCGCTGAGGCCCCAGCAGAGAGGCAGGGGTCGCCAGGGTTCCCCCTCACTGAGTCCCCATCTGAGGGGGCCCCGAGGAGGTCTCTCTCACTGAGGCCCCAGCAGAGGTGTTCCCCAGGGCGACCCTCTTGCGGAGGACCCAGCAGAGAGAGTGTGGGACTCAGGGGTCTCTCTCACTGAGGCCCCAGAAGACCGGGTCTTGAGGGGGACCCTCTGGCTGAGTCCCCAACACAGAGAGGCTTGGGCTCTGAGGATCTCTCTCGCTGACACCCCAGCAGCAAGGAAGGGGTTGCTGGGGTTCCCACTAGCTGAAGCCCAGGTAGAGAGAGAGGGGGGGTCTGAGGAGGACCATCTCGCTGAGACCCAGGCAGAGGGGCTCACGAGATGGACAATCTTGCAGATGCCCCAGCATATAGGGAGGGGATAGGGGGGCCAGGGTCCCTCTTGCTGAGGCCCCAGCAGAGTGGGTCCCGAGCAGGACCTTCTCGCTGAGGCCCCAGCAGTTAGAGAGAGAGAGAGAGAGAGAGAGAGAGAGAGAGAGGGAGGGGCAGCCGATGGTCCTTCTCCTTGAAGCCCCAGCAGACTGGGTCCTGAAGGGGAACCTCTTGCTGAGGCCCGAGCAGCGAGGAAGGGAGGGTCTGAGGGGGACCTTCTCCCTGAAGCCCCAGCAGAGTGGGTCTCAAGGGGGACCCTCTTGCTGAGGCCCCAGCAGTGGAGGTCCCAAGGTGGACGATCTTACTGTGGCACCAGCAGAGGTGGTCCCAAGGGAAAACCTCTCACTCTGGACACAGCAGAGGGGGTTGCGAGGGGGACCCTCTCTCTGCGGCCCCAGCAGCGAGGGAGGGGAGCGCTGGGGTCCCTTTCGCTGAGGCCCAGCAGAGGGGCTCCAGAGTGTGACCCTCTTGTTGAGGCTCCAGCAGAGACAGAGGGGTTATATGAGAGGGGTACCCTCTTTCTGAGGCCCGAGAACATGGGGTCCCGAGGGTTACCTTCCTGCTGAGGCTCCAGCAGAGAGGGAGGGCGCGTCCAAGGGGGACGCTCTCACTGATGTCCTAGCAGAGATGGAGGGGTGCTCGGGGGTTCATCTCGCTGAGGCCCCAGCAGTTAAGGGAGGGGGGCTCTGGGAGTCCCACTCGCTTAGGCCGCAACAGACGGGGTCCCGAGGGGGACCCTCTCTCAGAGGCCCCAGCAGAGATAGAGGCTCTGGCTGGGAGGGTCCCTCTCACTGAGGCCCCAGCATACAGGGGTCCCGAGCGGGATAATCTTGCTGTGGCCCCAGTAGAGGTTGTCCCGAGTGGGACCCTCTCGCTGAGGCCCCAGCAGTGAGGAAGGGACGGTGAAGGTGACCCTCACCCTGAGACCCCAGCAGATAAGGAGGGGGCTCCGCGGGTGCGTCTCGCTGAGGCCCCAGCACAGGGGGTCCTGAGGGGTATATTCTCGCTGAGGACCCAGCAGAGAGGGTAGGTGGCACCAGGGGTCCCTCTCGCTGAGGCCCCAGTAGAGGGATTCCAGAGGGGGACCCTCTCGCTGAGGCCCCAGCAGCAAGAGAGGGGTTGCCAGGGGTCCCTCTAGCTGAAGCCCAGGCAGAGGGGCTCCAGAGGGTAACCCTCTCATTGAGGCTCCAGCAGAGACGGAGGCGGTGTCCGAGGTGGACCCTCTTCCTGAGGCCCAGCAGAGGGGCCCTGAAGGGTACCTTCTCGCTGAGGCTCCAGCAGAGAGGGAAGGGGCGCAAGAGGGGGACCCTCTCACTGAGGCCCCAGCAGAGATGGAGAGGTGCTGGGGTCAGTATCACTGAGGCCCTAGCAGCGAGGGAGGGTGCTCTGGGGGTCACTCTCGCTTAGGCCCCAGCAGGCGGGGTCCCGAAAGGGACCCTCTCTCAGAGGCCCAAGCAGAGATTGAGTCTCTGGCTGGGAGGGTCATTCTCGCTTAGGCCCCAGCAGAGAAAGGGTCCCTCTGGCTGAGGCCTCAGCAGAGGTTGGCCGAGTGGGACCCTCTCACTGAGGCCCCAGCAGAGAGAGGGAGGGTCCGAGGAACACGCTCTCACAGAGGCGCCAGCAGAGGGGTTCCCCAGGGTGACCCTCTCACTGAGGCCCCAGCAGCTAGGTAGGTGGGCTGTGGTGGTCCCTCTTGCTGAGTCCCCAGCAGTGGAGTCCCGAGCAGGACCCTCTCGCTGAGGCCCCAGCAGAAAAAGAGACAGAGAGGAGGACGAGGGTCCCTCTCGCTGAGGCCCCAGCAGAATGGGTTCGGAGTGGGACCCTCTCGCTGAGGCACCAGCAGCGTGAGGGTCCCTCTTGCTGATGCCCCAGCTGAGGGTGTCCCAAGGGGGACACCCTCGCTGAGGTCCCAGCAGACAGAGATGGGTGGTCCGAGGGGGACCCTCTCGCTGAGGCCCCAGCAGAGGAGGTACCAAGGTGGACAATCTCGCTGAGGCCCCAGTACAGGGGGTCCCGAGTGGTCTCTTTTGCTGAGGCCCCAGCAGTGAGGGAGGAGTCACCAGAGGTCCCTCTCGCTGAGGCCCCAGCAGAGGGGGTCCCTAAGGGGTCCCTCAGTGAGGCCCCAGCAGAGAGAGGGGGCGAGGGTCCCACTCCCTGAGGCCCCAGCAGAGAGAAGGGGGGGGTCCAAGTGCTAACATCTCTCGGGGCCCCAGCTAAGAGAGAGAGGGGGGGTGGCAAGTGTCCCTCTCGCTGAGGCCCCAGCAGAGGGGGTCCCTATGGAGACCCTCTCGCTGAGGACCCAGCAGCGAGGGAGGGGGCACTGGGGAAACCTCTCGCTGAGGCCCCAGTAGAGGGTGTCTCAAGGGAGTTCCTCTCGATGAGGCCCCAGCAGAGATGGAGGGGGTATCCGAGGGGGACCCTCTTCCTGAGGCCTGAGGAGAGGGGGTCACGAGGGGTACCTTCCTACTGAGGCTCCAGCAGAGATGGAGGGGTGCTCGGGGGTCCATCTCGCTGAGGCCCCAGCAGCTAGGGAGGGGGGCTCTGGGGGTCCCTCTCGCTGAGGAGGCAGCAGAGTGGGTCCCCAGGCTGACCCTCTCGCTGAGGCCCCAGCAGAGAGAAAGGGGGGTCTGAGAAGGAACCTCTCGCTGACCCCAGCAGAGGGGGTTCCGAGGGGTACTTTCTTGCTGAGGTTCCAGCGAAAAAGGAGGGGGATCCCGCTGGGGACCCTCTCGCTGTGGCCCCAGCAGAGATGGAGAGATGCTTGGGAGACCTTCTCGCTTAGGCCGCAGCAGCAGAGGGGGGCGCTGGGGGACCCTCTCGCTGAAACCCCAGCAGAGGTGGTCTCAAGGGTGTCCCTCTCGATGAGGTCCCAACAGATGGGATCCCGAGGGGACCGTCTCGCTGAGGCCCCAGCAGAGAGAGAGAGAGAAAGGGAGTGGTTGTGAGTCCTTCTCGCTGACGCCCCATCAGAGAGAGAGGAGAAAGGGGGTGGTTGTGAGTCCATCTCACTGAGGCCACGGCATCGAGTGAGTGGGGCTCTGGGGTTCCTCTCGCAGAGGACCCAGCAGAGAGGTAGTGGGACTCAGGGCTCCCTCTCACTGAGGCCCCAGAAGACGGGGTCCTGAGGGGGAACCTCTGGCTGAGTCCCCAACAGAGAGAGGGTCGGGCTCTGATGATCTCTCTCAATGAGGCCCAGGCAGAGAGAGAGGGGGGTCTGGGGGGGACCATCTTGCTGAGGCCCCAGCAGAGAGGGTCCCGAGTGGAATCCTCTCACTGAGGCCACAGCATTAAGAGAGGAGGGGTCCGAGGGGGACACTCTCGCTGAGGCTCCAGCAGAGGGGGTCCCGAGTGGGACCTTCCTGCTGAGGCATCAACAGAGAGGGAAGGGGGCTCTGGGGGTCCATCTCGCTGAGGCCCCAGCAAAGAGGGTCCCGAGTGGTCCCTTCTCGCCTAGGCCCCAGCAGAAAGGTTAGGTGGCTCCGGGTGTCCCTCTAGCTGAGGCCCAAGCAAAGGGGGTCACCGGGGCTCCCCCTCGCTGAGGCAGGGAGGGAGGGGTCGCGAGGGTTCCCCCTCACTGAGTCCCCATCAGAGGGGGTCCCGAGGGGGACACTCTCGCTGAGGCTCCAGCAGAGGGGTCCCGAGTGGTCCCTTCTCGCCTAGGCCCCAGCAGAGAGGTTAGGTGGCTCCGGGTGTCCCCCTAGCTGAGGCCCAAGCATAGGGGGTCACCGGGGTTCACCTTCGCTGAGGCCCCAGCAGAGGGAGTCCCAAGGGGGATCCTCTCGCTGAGGCCCCAGCAGATTGAGAGGGTTCACCAGGGTTTCCCCTTGCTGATTTGCCAACAGAGGGGGTCCCGAGGGGGTCCCTCTCGCTGAGGCCCCAGCAGAGGGGGTTCCCAGGGCGACCCTCTCGCGGAGGACCCAGCAGAGTGAGTGTGGGACTCAGGGGTCCCTCTCACTGAGGCCCCAGAAGATGGGGTCTTGAGGGGGACCCTCTGGCTGAGTCCCCAACACAGAGAGAGGCTTGGGCTCTGATGATCTCTCTCACTGAGGCCCCAGCAGAGAGTGTAGGTTGCACCGGGGGTCCCTCTCTCTGAGGCCCCAGCAGAGGGATTCCAGAGGGGGACCCTCTCACTGGGGCCCCAGCAGCAAGGAAGGGGTCGCCGGGGTTCCCACTAGCTGAAGCCCAGGTAGAGAGAGAGGGGTGTCCGACGAGGACCATCTCGCTGAGACCCAGGCAGAGGGGCTCACGAGATGGACCATCTTGCAGATGCCCCAGCAGATAGGGAGGGGATGGAGGGGGGGCAAAGGGTCCCTCTTGCTGAGGCCCCAGCAGAGTGGGTCCCCAGGGGACCGGCTCTTGCGGCTCATTTGGAGAGTGAATCATCGGACAGAAGATCTTTCTCTCTGTCTCTTCTCCTCTCTGTATATTTGACTTTGGAATAAAATACATAAATCTGTTTTTTAAAAAAAAGGTAGGGCAGCATGGGGCACCCTCGTGGCCACCAGGACTCACTGCAGGATGCTCATCCAAGGCTCTCCTGACAAATCATTGGAAGCACCCCAACTCAGAGAGGCATTTGCTCTCAAGGACACTCTTTTTAGAGCTTGCACACGAGTCCCATGACGGAAGCCATATGCATGCCCTGGGGGTCTGCACTGACAGCTAAAAGCAGTCTAGAGTCACAGCACAGCACACAGCATGCTCCCTCGCAGGAGGCCAGCAGCTTTCTGTCTTTTCCTTCCTCCCTCCTGCCTCCCTCTGTCCTCTTTTCTTGGAAGCACAGAGGAACAGAGAGGGAGAGACAGAATCTTTCTTGCATCTGCTGGCTCACATCCCCAAGGACCACCACCAGAGCCAGCTGTGGCTGGGTCAGGACAAGCCCAGGAACCAGGAGCTCCCTCCAGATCTCCCAAAGGGGCACAGGGGCACACGGGCACAGGGGCACAAGCCCCTGCAGCATCCTCCGCTGCTCTCCCAGGAGGATCGGCAGGGAGCTGGACTGCAGGGGATGCAGCCAGGATTTGAAGCAGCACCCGTACAGGCCATCCACCTGGCAGGCTGAGGCTTGACCCACTGGGACAATGCCCTGCACCACACCACACCACACCACACCACACACAACACACACCACACCACACCAATCCTTGCTGGACCCTTCAGCAGCTCCTTCACCAGGCTGCTGAAGGCACCTGTCCCCCTGGCTTGCACAACTTATGCCGTTCCGTGCTGTGAGAGCAGCCAGTACAGACAAGGGATCCAGGCATGTTGCTACTCTACCTGTCCTGGGGAGAAGGACCTCTGTGAAGAACAGATGTCAGCTGTTGGGATGTCTTGTGGAAGATGGCACATCAGTGGCGGCCGACGGTCCACAGCTGACCAGCAGGAGGAAGAGTCTTGAATCCAGAAGGATCCATGGAGGAGGGTGAAGCACTTCCTGGTGAACAAGAGGGCAGCAGCATCTGGCTGGAGGCTGTGAGGCCAAATTCCTGCCTCCAAAGCACATGACAGGGATGGCTGACCCCTCAAGTGCTAGCTAGAGATAGGAAAGGCAGCTTTGTGCACCCTGTTGTGTGCAGGAAGCACAGGCCCTGAAAGCCCTACCTTGTGCGGGCCTTGGTGGCTACCCAGCCATCATCATATGTGCTGGGCAGCAGGGCTGCAAGTTGCAGGGTGCTTTCCTTAGCAGCTAGAGCCTGGGACTTCCTATTGCAGATGGCTGGTGACCTCTGGTGCCTACTTGCCCATCCACCTGGCTCCTGGCTTAGGAGCCCACATGCCCAGACACCACTCAGCTAGGCCAAGGTAGGCCGAGTAGTGTATCACCCTAACCACCACCCAACACATGCAAAAATACATGAAGCCGGGGCCCATCAGCGTGGCCTAGTGGCCAAAGTCCTTGCCTTGAACGCGCCGGGATCCGATATGGGCACCGGTTCTAATCCCGGCTGCTCCACTTCCCATCCAGCTCCCTGCTTGTGGCATGGCAAAGCAGTCGAGGACGGCCCAAAGCTTTGGGACCCTGCACCCACATGGAAGAGGTTCCAAGTTCCCAGCTTCGGATTGGCGTGCACCAGCCATTGTGGCTCACATGGAAAGTGAATCATTGGACGGAAGATCTTCCTCTCTGTCTCTCCTCCTCTCTGTATCTCGGACTTTGTAATAAAAAAAAGGTCCATGAAGCCATCTTGGCAGCCCATCAAGGAGCTTTTCCACTTGCCAAAGAATTCCCGGAGCCTGCATCTCAGGGTGCTCTGCGAGGAATGTGGGTGGCGGTAAGGTTTCCCAGGACCTCATCTGGCCAAGTACAACCCCAGTGGGCTGGTGTTTAACACCAGCTCTCAGAGGGCTCTGAGGACGCAGGCATGGGACTCCAGCTCCCTGAGGGCCTGTGGGCATGCTGACATAGGACACCACCTCCCAGGGTTCTTTAAGTGCCTTGCTCTTAAAGGCACCCTGACACTTCCTATCAAAGAGGCCCGAACTGATGCTAGGCCCCAAACGTCCTCCTCCCTCCCGGGCTTTGGTATGTGGGCTGTTCGGCCTTGGAACCCTGATCTTTCAACAGCACGTGTACCAGAATACTCTCCGGGACACCCACCTGATGCTAGGATGGCTAGGGTTGGACTGTCTAGCGGTCAGAAGGCCTGAGCCCACCAGGGGTAGAAAGGGCAGCTTGGGGCCCAGTTCCGTAGCCTAGCAACTAATGTCCTCGCCTTGGACGAGCCGGGATCCCATATGGGCACCGGTTCTAATCCTGGCTGCTCCACTTCCCATCCAGATCCCTGATTGTGGCCTGGGAAAGCAGTCGAAACGGCCCAAGGATTTGGAAACTTGCACCCACATGGGAGATCTAGAAGAGGCTCCAGGTTCCTGGCTTTGGATCTGCATGCACCAGCCATTGTGGCTCACTTGGGGAGTGACTCATCGGACGGAAGATCTTCCTCTCTGTCTCTCCTCCTCTCTGTATATCTGACTTTGGAATAAAATAAATAATCCTGTAAAAAAAAAAAAAAAGGGAAAAGAAAAGAAAAGGAAAAAAGAAAAGAATGAATGGCGGTTTTGGGCGCCCTCTCGTGGCCACCAGCACTCAGTGCAGGACGCTCATCCAAGGCTCTCCAGCATGGATGAAGGTCCTCTGCTGCCGGACCCCAGCAGGAAGGAGCGTCCTCTGCTGGCAGACCCAAAAAGAGAGGAGGGTCCTCTGCTGCAGGACCCCAGCAGAAAAGAGGGTCCTCTACTGCCGGACGCCAGAATAGAGGAGGATTCTCGGATGTCGGACCCAACAGAGAGGAGGGTCTTCTGGTGCTGGATCCTAGCAGAGAAGAAGGTCCTCTGGTGCTGGAACTCAGCAGAGAGGAAGGTGCTCCGCTTCTGGACCCCAGCGGAGAGGAGTTTCCTCTGCTGCTGGGCCACAGCAGAGGACGAGGCTTCTCTGGTGTTGCACTACAGCAGACAGGAGGGTCCTGTGTTCCCAGACCCCAGCAGAGAGGAAGGTCCTCTGCTGCTGGACCCCAGCAGTGAGGAGGGTCCTCTGCTGCTGGACCCCATCAGAGAGGGGGGTCTTCTGGTGCCGGGACCCAGCAGCAGTTGAGGGTCCTGTGCTGCAGGACCCATGCAGACAGGGGTCTTCTGGTGCCGGAACCCAGCAGCAGAGGAGGGTAATCTGGTACCAGATGCCAGCAGGGAGGTGGTTCCTGTGGTGCAGGACACCAACAGAGGCAGGTTCCTCTGCTGCTGGACCCCAGCAGTGAGGAGGGTCCTCTGATGCTGGTCCAATTAGAGAGGGGCGTCCTCTGGTTCCAGGCCCCAGCAGAGGGGAGGGTACTCTGATGCCGAACACCTGCAGCGGAGGGAGGTCTTCTTCTGCTGTACCCCAGCAGAGAACAGGGTTCTCAGCAGCCCGTGCCCAGCAGGAAGGAGTGTCTTCTGGAGCCTGACCCCAGCAGAGAGGTCCTCTCCTGCTTCCTCTCTTTGGTGTTCAGGAGGATAGGAGGGTCCTTGGCTGCTGGACTCCAGCGGAGAGAAGGGTCCTCTGCAGCATTTTACTCGCTGGATCCTAGCACAGACGAGGGTCTTCATGTGCTAGACCCAGCAGAGAGGAACGTCATATGGTGCCGAACCAGGCAGAGAGGTGGGTCCTCTGCTGCTTCCTCCCTGCTGGGGTCCAGGAGAGGTGGTCCACTGCTCCCGGACCCCAGCAGTGAGTGGGTCCTCTGCTCCTGGACCCCAGCAGAGCGAAGGGACCTCTGTTGCTGGACCCCAGCAGAAGAAGCGGGTCCTCTGCTCCCCGACCACAACAGAAGAGGAGGGTCCTCTGCTGCGGCCTCTCTTTGAAGTCCATGAGGAAACGAGGGTCCTTTAGAACTTCTTCTCTGCTGAGGTCATGCAGCACAGGAGGGTCATCTTCTGCAGGGGTTCAGCAGGAGAGGAGGGTCCTCAGCTGCTGGAAGCAAGGCAAAGTGGAGTGTCCACTGCTGCCAGACCCCAGCAGGGAAGTGGGTCCTCTGCAGCGGTACCCCAGCAATACAGGAGTGTAATCTGCTGCCGGACCCCAGTAAAGAAGAGGGTCTTCTTCTGCTGGACCCCAGCAGAGAGGAGGGTCCTCTGTTGCTTCGTCTATGCTGGACACCCACAGTGAGGAGAGTCCTCTGGTGATGGACCCCAGCAGAGAGGAGAGTACTCTACTGCTGGACTCCAGCAGAGAGGACGGTCCTCTGCTGATTCCTCTCCACTGGGGTCCAACGGAGAGGAGGGTCCTATTTTTCCGGACCCCAGCAGTAGAGTAGGACCCTCTGCTGCCTGACCCCAGCAGAGGCGTGTTCTCTGGTGCCGGATCTCTGCAGAAGAGGGAAGTTTTCTGCTTCCGGATCCAGCAGAGAGGATGGTCCTCTGCTGTCCCACCCCACAGGGACGAGTGTCATCTGCTGCCAGACCACAGAAGGAAAGAGGGTCCCTGTTGCCAGACCCAGCAGAACAGGAGGGTCCCCTGCTGCTTCCTTCTTTATTGTCCAACAGAAGAGGATTGTCCTCTGCTCCTTTCTCTCTGCAGGAAAACAGCAGTGAGGGGGAACCTATGGTGCCAGGCAGCAGCAGAGAGAAGGATCTTGTGCTGCCGGAACCCAGCAGAAGAGGATGGTCCTCTGCTGACGGATGCCAGCAGAGAGGAGGGAACTCTGCGGCCAGACTCCAGCATAGAGGAGGGTCCTCTGCTGCTTCTTCTCTGCTGGACCCCAGCAGACAGGCTAATCCTCTGGTGATGGACCTCAACAGAGAGGAGGGTCCTCTACTGCTGTACCCCAGTAGAGAGGATGGTCCTCTGCTGATTCCTCTCTGATAGGGTCCAATGGAGAGGAGTGTCTTATGCTGCCGGACACCAAAAGCAGAGGATGGGCATCTGCTGCTGGACATCAGCAGCAGATGAGGGTCTTCTGTTGCCGGACCCCAGCAGAGAGGAGGGTACTCTATTGTTGTACCTCAGCAGAGAGGATTGTCCTCTGCGGCTTCCTCTGTGCTGGGGTCCAACAGAAAGGAGGGTCTCTGATGCTGGACCCCAGAAGAGAAGAGGGTCATCTGATGCTTTCTCTCTCCTATGTTCCTTCAGCAGAGGAGGTTCCTCTGCTGTCCAAATCCAGCAGGAAGGAGAATCCTCTGCTGCCGGAACACAGCAGGAAAGAGGTTCCTCTGTTGCCGGACCCCAGCAGCAGAGGAGGGTCCTCCACTGCTGAACCCCAGCAGGGAGGTGGGTCCTCGGCTGCCAGGCCCCAGCAGGGAATAGGGTCCTCTGTTGCCAGACCCCAGCAGAGAGGAGTGTTCTCTGCTGTGAGACCCCAGTAGAGAGCATGGTCCTCTGCTGCCAGACCCCAGCAGAAGTGGAGGTTCCTCTGCCACATCCTCTCTTTGGGGTCGAACAGGAGTTGAGTGTCCTCTGTACTTCCTCTCTGCTGGGGTCCAGCAGCAGAGGAGGGTCCTATGCTGCAGGTGTCCCACAGGAGAGTAGGAACTCTGCTGCTTAAACCCAGCAGAAGTGGTGTGTCATCTGCTGCAGCACCCCAGCAGAGTGGAGGTTCCTGTGCTGCTTCCTCTGGTGCTGGACCCCTGCAGAAAAGAGGGTCCTGTTGTGCTAGACCCATGCAGAGAGGGGGTCCTCTGGTGCCGGACCAGAACAGCAGAGGGTAGTCCTCTGCAGCCGGACCACAGCAGGGAGCAGAGTTCATTCTTCTGGAGCTCAGCAGGGACAATGGTCCTCTGCTGCTGGACCCCAGTACAGAGGAGGGTCCTCTGCTGCCAGAAACCATCAGAGAGGCGGCTCCTTTGCTGCAACCTCTCTGCTGGTGTCCAACAGAGTGGAGGATCTACTGTTTCCACACCCCAGCAGCAGAGCAGGGTGCTCTGGTGCTGGAAAACAGCAGGGAGTAGGGTCCTCTGCTGCCGGCACCATCAGCAGAGGTGGGTCCTCTGGTGCCGGAACCAAGCTACAGAGGGGGGTACTCTGATGCTTGACCCCAGCAGCAGTGGAGGGTCCTCTGGTGCTATCGGATCCCAGCAGAGAGGAAGCAGCAGAGGACTCGCCTCTCTGCTGTTGTCCTACAGAGTGAAGGGTCCTCTGCTACCAGACCCCAGCAGCAGTAGAGCAACCTCTTCTGCCGTAAACCAGCAAGGGGAATGGTTCTCTACTGCCAGTCCCAGCAGCAGAGGAGGGTCTTCTGGTGCCAGACACCAGCAAGACAGGGGGTCCTCTAGTGCCGGACCAGAGCAGCAAAGGGGTGTCCTCTGGTGCCGGACCCTACCAACAGAGGAGGGTCTTCTGCAGCCGGACCACAGCAGGGAGGAGTGTTCTCTCATTCCGGACTTCAGCAGAGACGATGGTCCTCTGCTGCCGGACCCGAGCAGCACGGGAGGTCATCTGGTACCACACCCGAGCAGCAGATGAGGGTCCTCTGCTGCCGTATCCCTGCAGGGAGGAGGGTCCTCTGGTGCCAGACCCCAACAGCTGAGTGGGGGTCCTTTGGTGCCCGACCACAGCAGCAGAGGGAGGACCTCCACTCCCGGACACTAGCAGAAGAGGAGGGGGTCCTCTGCTGCCAGACCCAGTAGCAGAGGCGGGTCCTTTGGTGTCAGACCCCAAGAGCAGAGGGGGTTCTCTGCTGCCGCACCCCAGCAGCAGAAGGCGCTCCTCTGGTACTGAACCCCAGCAGAGTGGAGGGTGCTCTGCTGCTGGACCCCAGCAGGAGAGGAGAGTCCTCGTTACCGGACCTCAGCACCACAAGTGATTCCTCTGGTGCCGGAACCCAGAAGCAGTGAGGGGTCCTCTGGTGCCAGAAACAGCAGCCGAGGGAGGACCTCTGCTTCCGGACTCCAGCAGCAGAGGGGGGTCCTCTGCTGCAGGAACCCAGCAGAAGGAGGGTTCTCTGCTGTAGGACACCAGGAGCATAGGGGAGTCCTCTGTTGCTGGGGTCCAGCAACAGAGGGGCGTCTTCTGTTGCCGGACGCTAGCAGCAGACGAGGATCTTCTGCTGCTGAACGCCATTAGAAGAGGGTCACCTGCTGTTTCCTCTCTTGGGGCCCAGTCAGGAACGAGGGTCCAGTTCAACTTCCTCTGTGCTGTGGTCCAGCAGCAGAGGAGGGTCCTCTGATGCATTAGTTCAGTAGTAGAGGAGGGTCCTCTGCTGCTTCCTCTCTGCTGGGGTCTAATATAGATGAGGGTCCTTTGGTGCTGGACCCCAGTAGAAGAGCAGGGTCCTCTGTAGTGTCCTCTCTGCTGGGGTCCTGTGGGCAAAGAGGGTCCTCTGAAACTTCCCCTCTGCTGTCGTCCAGCAGCAGAGGACGGTCCTCTGCTGCAAGAGTCCAGCAGAGGAGGGTCCTTTGCTGTTACCTCTCCACTGAGGATAGTCCTCTGGTGCCGGACCACTGCAGACAGGAGGGTCATCTGCTGCTGGAGCCAGCAGAAGAGGTGGGTACTCTGCTTCTGGACACCAGTAGAAGAGGAATGTCCTCTGCTGCGTCCTCTCTTAGGGGTCCAGCAGGGAGGAGGTTCTTCTGCTGCCAAACCCCAGTAGCAGAAGGGGGTCCTCTGCTGCTTCCTCTCTGCTGGGGTTCAACAGAGGAGGACCTCTGCTACCGGACCCCTGTTGCTGAGGAGGGTCTTCTGGTGCCGGACCCCAGCAGAAGGTGGGTGTTCTCTGCTGCCGCACCCCTTAGCAGAGGAGGGTCCTATGCTGCCAGACCACAGCAGAGGAGTTTTCTCTACTGCCGGAACCCAGCAGAGAGGAGGGTCCTCCTCTTTGTCTTCTCTTAGGGGTCCAGCAGGAGACGAGTGTCCTCTGTAACTTACTCTCTGCTGTGGTCCAGCAGCAGAGGATGATCCTCGGAGGCAGGGGTCCAGCAGTAGAGGAGGATCCTCTGCTGCTGGAACACAACAGAACTCTGCTGCTGGGCCCCAGCTGAGTAAAGGCTCCTCTTCTGCTTTCTCTCTGCTGTGCCACAGCAGAGAGGAGGGTCCATTGCTGCTGGACCAAAGCAGAGAGGAGGGTCCTTTGCTGCTTCCTTTCTGCTGGGATTCCAAAGCAGAGGAGGGTGCTCTGCTACCGGACACAACAGCACTGGAGGGTCCTCTGCTACCTGACCCCAGCCGGGAGGAGGGGCCTCTGCTGCTGGACCCCAGCAGAGAGGAGTCTTCTGATGCCGGACCCGAGCAGCAGAGGAGGTTCCTCTGATGCCGGAATAGAAGCAAACGAGGGTCCTCTGCTGTCGGACCCCAGATGGCAGGAGGGTCCTCTGCTGTATGAACCCAGCAGCAGAGCAGCGTCCTCTGCTGCTGGACCCCAGGAGTAAGGAGGGTACCTGCTACTCGACCCCAACAGAGACTAGGGTACTCTGGTTTCGGACCTCAGCTGCGAGAGGTGACCTCTGGTGTCGGACCCCAGCAGCAGAGGATGGTCCTGTTCTGCCATACTCGAGCAGGGAGCAGGGTCCTCTGGTGCCGTACCATAGCAAGGAGGAAGGACCTTTGTGGCCGGACCACAGCAGCAGAGTTGGGTCATCTGGTGCCCGACCCTAGCAGAATAGTAGGGTCTTCTGGTGCAGGACCTCAGAAGGGAGAGAGGTCCTCTGCTGCCCTACCCCAGCAGCAGAGAGGTGTACTCTGGTTCTGGACCCAGCAGCACAGGGGGTTCCTACAGTACCGGATGCCAGCAGATGAGGGGAGTCCTCTGGTACCAGATCCCAGCAGAGAGGAAGGTCCTCTGGTGCCGTCCCCAGCAGCAGTTGAGATCCTCTGCTGCGGGACACTAGCTGGTCGGAGGATCCTCTGCTGCCAGACCCCATCAACAGAGGAAGGTCATCTGGTGCCAGACCCCAGCAGTAGAGGAGTGTCCTATGAGCCCGGACCCCAGCAGCAGGGAGGTGGGTCCTCTGGTGTGGAAACCCAGGAGCGGAAGAGGATCCTCTGGTGCAGGACCACAGCAGAGAGGAGGGTCCTTTGCTCCCAGACCTCAGCAAAGAAGAGGGTGCTCTGGTGCCGAACATCAGCAGAGAGTAGGGTCCTCTGCTGCTCTACCCCAGCAGAGAAGAGGGTCATTTGCTGCCAGACGCCAGCAGACCAGAGGGGCCCTGCTGCTGGACCCAAGTCCATCAGGGAAGAGTGTCCTCTGGTGATGGACCCTAGTAGGAGTGGAGGCTCCTATGCTCCCTGACGCTAACACTCATTAGGGACCTCTGCTGCCAGACCCCAGCAGAAAAGGAGTGTCCTCTACTGCTTCCTCTCTTTGATGCCCAGCATGAGTGGAGTGTCCTCTGCAGCTTCCTCTCTGCTGGGGTACAGCAGAGAGGACAGTCCACTGGTGCCGGACCCCAGCAGAAGAGGAGTGTATTCTCCTGTGTCCTCTCCCTGGGGTGCAGCATGAGGGGAGGGTCCTCTGCAACTTCTTCTCTACTGTGGTCTAGTAGCAGGGGAGAAGCTCTTTGCAGGGGTCCCACAGAAGGCAGGAGGGTCGTCTGCTGTTGGACCCCGGAAAGCAGAAGGTTTCTCGGCTGCCGGAACCCAGCACGGAGGAGAATCCTCTGCTGCTGGACCTCAGCAGCAGAAGAGGATCCTCTGGTGCCAGATCCCAAGAGCAGAGGAGTGTCCTCTGCTTCCAGACCCCAGCATGGAGGAGGGTCCTCTGTTGCCTGACACAGCAGAGAGGATTCGTTGCTACCAGAACCCAGCATCTGAGGGGGATTCACTTGTGCCGGACCCCAGCAGCAGAGGAGTGTCCTCTGCTTCCAGACCCCAGCATGGAGGAGGGTCCTCTGTTGCCGGAACCCAGTTGAAAGGAGGGTCCTCTGCTGTCAGATCCCAGCAGGGAAGAGGGTCCTCTGTTGTCGGACCCCAGCAGGGATTAGGGTCCTCTCCTGCCGGACCCCAGCAGAGAGCAGGGTTCTCTACTTCGTCCTCTCTTTGGGGTCCAGCAGGAGACGTGGATCCTCTGCATCTTCCTCTCTGCTGAGGTCCAGCTGCAGAGGACGGTCCTCTGTGTCTGGACCACAGCATGGAGGAGGTATCTATGCTACTTCCTCTCTACTCCACCCCAACACTGGGGAAGTTCCTCTGCTGCCAAACAGCAACAGGTTGGAGGTTCCTCTGCTTCCAGACCCCAGCAGAGAGGAGGGTCCTCTGCTGCCAGACCCCAGCAGAACAGGAGGGTCCTCTGCTGCTTTCTCTCTGCTGGGGTCCATCAGCAGACGAAAGTCCTGTGCTGCTGAAATCCAGAAGGAGAGGAGGGTCCTCTGCTGCCAGACTCCCACAGAGGGGAGGGTCCTCTATTGCTTCCTCTCTGCTGGAAACTAGCAGAGACGAGTGTCCTGTCGTGCTAGACCCCAGCAGAAAAAAAGGGTCGTCTGCTGATGAACCACAGCAGCTGAGGAGGCTCCATTGTTGCCGGACTCCAACAGCAGAGGAGGGTCCTTCTGTTCCGCACCAAAGCAGCAAAGGATGGTCCTCTGCTGATTGGACCCCACCAGCAGAGGAGGGTCCTCTGGTGCCAGAACCCAGCAGGAAGGAGTGTCTTCTTCTACCGGAAACCAGAAGCAGAGTAGGTCCTGTGTTTCTGGACCCCAGAAGCAGAAGGCGGTCCTCTGCGGCTTCCTCTCTGCTGCGGTCCAGCAGAGAGGAGGGTCCTCTGGTGAGGGACTGCAACAGAGAGGAAGGACCTCTGATGCTTCCTCTCGGCTGGTGTCCAGCAGCAGGGATGAAGGTCTTCTGTTGCTGGACCCTGCAGGGATTAGGGTCCTCTGCTGCCGCACCCAAGCAGGGTGGAGGTTCCTCTGCTGCCGTTCCCCAGCAGACAGGATGGTCCTCTGCTGCTGAACCCCAGCAGGAAGGAGGTTCCTCTGCTTCCGGATTCCGGAAAGTTTTCTGGGTACCTCATCTGCGAACCATCAGTGCTAGTCAGCTGGTGTGTAATTCTAGTCTCAGAGGGTCCATGGACACGCTGACGTGGGACCCCAGGTTCCACAGGGATTTTGGAATGCTGAATTAGGATTGAGGTCCAAGAGGGCTCGTGGGTACACAGACATGGGACCCCAGGTCTCACGGGCCCCATGGGCACACTGATGTGGGACTCCAGCTCCCAGAGGGTCCGTGTGCACACTCACATGGGATTCCAGCTCCCATAGGGCTTGTGGGCTTACTGACTGGGACTCCAGGTCCCTCTGGGCCTCTGGGATCCGTGACGTGGAAGTCCAGCTTCTAGTTCTCCTTGTGCCCTAGGTTGTACCTTGCTGGTGAAGACAGACAGCCACTTACTAGCACAGAGGCCTGGCTTGTTGCAAGGCCACAAGCGTCCTCCACCCCCTCCTGGTCCTTCATATGCGGGCTGTTCGGCCTTGGAGCCCAACCTTCAAGGAACACATATAAAGGAATTCTGTCCAGAATTCCCACCTGACTCTAGATGGCTGGGGCTGGACCTTCTAGTGCTCAAAATCTTCAGCCAACCAGGGGAAGAAAGGGCAGCTTATGCGCCCTCTCATGGCCAGCAGGAATCACTGCAGGATGCTCCTCCAGGCTCTCCTGCACAAACAAGGGAAACAATCCCAGCCTAAGAGAAATTCACTCTCAAGGACACTCTTTGGAGCGGTTGCACAGAAGTCCCAGGACAGAAGCCTTACTCACACCCTTGGTTTCTGCATTGGCAGACAAAAGCAGTCTTCAGTCACAGCACACTCCCTACCTCCCAGGACAGCAGCTTTCTTTTGCTTCCTTCCCTCCTACATGCCTGTCTGGATCTGTCCTGTTTTGTTTGAAGCACAAAGAAACAGAGAGGGAGAGAGAGCAATCTTTCTTGCATCTGCTGGCTCACTTCCCAAGGACCACCACCAGAGCCAGATGTGGCTGGGCCAGGACAAGCCCGGACACCAGCAGCTTCCTCCACATGTCCCACAGGGGCACAGGATCAAACAGGGGCACAAGCCCCTGTGTCATCCTCCACTGCTCTCCCAGGAGCATAGGCAGGGAGCTAGAATGCAGGGGAAGCAGTCAGGTCTTGAAGCAGCACCCATACAGGCCATCTGCCTGGCAGGCTGAGGCTTGAGGCCCTCAGACAAAACGTAGCACCACCCCAACCCGCTCCACCAATTCCATCCCTAGCAGCATTCTTCAGCAGCTCCTTCACCAGGCCCGTGAATGTACTTGTCCTATAGCCTTGCATAACTTTTGCTGTGTGTGCTGAGAGAGTAGAGGGCACCAACATGGCATCCATGCATGCTGCTACTCTACCTGTCTAATGAGATGGACCTCTGTGGAGAGTACACGTCAGCTTTTGAGGTGTCTTGTGGCAGGTGGCACATCAGTGGCAGCTGATGGTCCCCAGGTGGCCTGCAAGAGAAAGAGTCTTGAATCCAGGATGCCCCTGGAGGAGGGTGAAGCATTCCCTAGTGAATAAAAGGCCAATGGCATTTGGTAGGGGGTTGTGGGGCCAAATTTCTGCCTCCAATTCACACGATGGAGATGCCTGATCACCCCCCCCCCACAGGTGTTTCCTAGGATGCCCTGAAGAAGGCAAAATGATCCTCGTGAGCCCATGCCTGCCCATGGCATGGGAAGGCCTATTCTGTGCAGGCCTTGGTTGCTCCCAGGCCACCGTCCTACCTGCTGGAAAGCGGGACTGCATGTCCCAGGGTGCTCTCGCAGAAGCTAACCCCTGGGACTTCCTATTCCAGATGACTGGTGTCCTTTGGTGCTTACTTGTCCTTTCACTGTTCCATCCTTAGGATCCCACAAGCCCAGACACCACCCAGCTAGGCAGAGGAAGGCCGAGTGCTGTATCACCCTAACTGCCACCCCACACATGCAATAATACATGAAGGCCTCTCTGCAGCCCATCGGGGAGTAGTTGCACTTGCTAACGAAAGCCCAGGCCCTGTCCCCAAGGGTGCTTTGTGATGAAAGGGGTGTAGTGGCAAGGTTTCCGGTGAGCTCATCTGCGAAAGATCAATGCTAGCCAGTCAGTGAGTAACTCCAGGTATCAGAGGGTCCTTCTGCACACTGACGTGGGACTCCAACACCCAGAGTGCCTGTGGGCACACTGACGTTTGTATCAAGCTCCTACAAGACCCATGGGCACAGTGACATGAGACCCCAATTCCCAACAGGACACATGGGCACGCTGAACTAGGATTCAGTCCTAGTGGGCCCATGTGCACACTGACATGGGTCTCCTGATCTCAGAGGCCCATGAGCATGCTAATGTGAGTCTCCAGCTCCCATAGGGACTGTGGGCACGCTGACATGGGACTCCATCTACCACAGGGCCTCTGGGTGCCCTAATGTGGAACTCCAGCTCCCAGCACTCTCCCCATGTCCTATGTGCTACCTTAATGGTGAAGGCACACAGCCACTTCCTAGCACAGAGGTCCAGGCTGATGCAAGACCACAATCATCCTCAACCCCCTCCTGGACCTGCGTTTGCAGGCTTTTCAGCCTTATCCCAATCTTCAAGGGACAAGTATTCAGGAACACTCTCCAGGACCCCCACCTGACACTAGGATGGCTGGGGCTTGGCTGTCTAGTGTTCAAAAGGAATGAGCCCAACCAAGGGGAGAAAGGGCAGCTTATGCGCCCTCTCATGGACAGCAGGACTCACTGCAGGACGCTCCTCCAGGCTCTCCTGCACAAGAGAAACAAACTCGGCCTGAGAGAAATTCACTCTCAAGAACACACTTTGGAGATGTTTCACAGGAGTCCCAGGACAGAAGCCCTACGCACACCCTTGCGGTCTGCATTGGCAGACAAAAGCAGTCTTCAGTCACAGCACAGCACACAGCACACTCCCTGCCTGCCAGGAGGCCAATAGCAATCTCTCTCTTCCTGCCTTCTTGCCTGCCTGTCTGAATCTGTCCTGTTTGCTTGGAGCACACAGGAACAGAGAGGGAGAGAGAGAGCAATCTTTCTTGCATCTGCTGCCTCTCTTCCGCAGGGACTACCACCAGAGCCAGATGTGGCTGGCCCAGGACAAACCCAGAAACCAGGAGCTTCCTCCACATGTCCCTCAGGGGCACAGGGCCACAGGGGCACAAGCCCCTGCGCCATCCTCTGTTGCTCTCCCAGCACCATTGGCAGGGAGCTGGACTGCAGAGGATGCTGTCAGGGCTTGAAGCAGCACCCATACAGCTGAACTGCACACAAGCCTCGCAGGCTGAGGCTTGAACTTTAGGACCCCTCCCCAACCACCAAAACCCGCACCACCCGACTCCATCCCTTACCAGTTTCTTCAGCACCTCCTTCAACAGGCCGGTGAAAGTACCTGTCCCCCTTGAAGGCACAACTCTGCCTGTTCCATGCTGAGAGAGCAGCGGGCACCAACAAGGCATCCAGGCATGCTGCTACTCTACCTCTCCTGGTGAGAAAGCCTCTGTGGAGAATACACGTCAGCTGTTGGGGTTTCTTGGTTCAGGTGGCACATCAGTGGCAGCTGATGGTTCACAGGTTGTCTGCAGCAGAAAGAGTCTTGAATCCAGGATGGTCCTGGAATAGGGTGAAGCATTCCTTGGTGAACAAGAGGGCAGTGGCTGGTGGTAGGAGGCTGTGGGGCCAAATTCCTGCCTCCAATACACACGACCAAGATGCCCCTCATCCCACAAATGTTTCTCAGGATGCCCTGAAGATGGGAAAATGTGTTCCGTCCAACAGAAGCAGCTCGTGAACACGGCGAAAGTCTGTGCATGAGTCACCGACACGGAGAACAGAGATGGTGGAAGTCTCTGAAGTCTTCCCATTTTGCTCTTTCCCCTCTCCTTGTTTGCTCTTTCCCCCACACCTTCATGTACAGAACATTGCATGCGGCTGAGTCCAATTAAACCAGGTGCTTTTAGTCCCAAGCCCTTTCCCCTAGTGCTCAGCTTAACGAGTGCTAATCATCTTCTTAGCCCACAACAGGACCGCATTTTTTGCTTTAAAGCTGACTTGAATGTGCCGGTCTTAGGTTGTAGACTCTCAGGTTATCAGCTTTACCCTTTATCGGGAATCTCTGTAACATGACAGAGCCCCTGTATTAGGTTGTTCAGTGCCTGGTCCATCTTACCTGTCACTGGCTGCCATTCAAGCATTGCCTGCTGCAGATGCACAAACCATATTCAGGGAGGCTGGTAACCCTGTTCCATAGCTAGGAGTGCTTTTAGCTTGGTATCAATAAGCAGACAACAGTTTCCGGGCTTGGGAAAACATAGCACTACACAGGTGAAACATACATAAAGCATATGATGGGGAACAAGAGGCCCTGACCATAGGAGTATCTTTAGCTCGGTAGCAATGAGCAGACAGCAGTTCCCGGGCTTGGGAAGCATTTTGCACTTGCATAGGTGTTGCACACAAAAAGGCATACGATGGGGTACAAGAGGCCTAGACCCAATCTCACAGCCTCTGCTGTTCCTCTGCCAACAGATCAACCCACAGTTACAACACAAGGGTGCCCACCCGCTCATGTACATCAGTAAAGTCCTATTGTTCCATAACTCTGGCAGTCCGTACCGCAACCTTGTTCATTGTCACCAAGGTAACTGGTGGTGGCAGCTGCTGATATACTGGCTATGGTGGTCGCCACTATGCCAGTCTCTTTTATTCTTTATCAGGCCAACAGAGGCCTCTCCGTCAGTCCCAACAGACACAGGCAGGATTCAGGGCAGGGGCTGAAGAACAGCAGAATTGCAATTGCCATTCCAGCACGCTGTCAGGGTGCACTGGAACGTGGTGTCATTCACTTCAGAGGTGTTTTCTGTATGTGAGAGAGAAACATGGGGATAATACAGGCAGACACAAGCTTCAAATTCAAGGAGCTGAGGTTCACTCATGTGAGCGAGTCCTCAAGTTCAGAGGAATGATGGAACTAATAGATTCCACAGGAATCATTGCATTCCTAAAGAAGGGAAAACGGGGTGCATGCCAGTCATGTCCAAACCCCACAAAGCTGCCACGTAGAGAAGGTGGGTATTTTCCCTGTGGTAATAACAGGGGAATGATAAGCAGAAGCACGGGCAGAGATTATGCTATTTATAAAGGGAGGGCCAGACCCCCAACAGCTGGGGTCACACACCAGACAGTCTGATAGTCTGGTTAAAATAGAAACTGGCAGGAAATGTAGGAACCTGGTGCTCATAGCAGAAAGACAAGATAAAGAGAGGGGTGCTTCACAAATACTAACATACTTACATAATATATAAAGGCCTAATATACCTGAGTTAGGGGGAACCTCTGACATAGGCCCCAGCAGAGATGGAGAGGGATTCCGAGGGGGACCCTCGGGCTGAGGACCCAGCAGAGGGCTTCCTGAGTGGGACCCTCTCACTGAGGACACAGCACAGAGAGAGGGGAGGTCCGAGGGTTACTCTCGCTGAGGCAAGAGCAGAGGGGGTCCCAAGAAGGACCCTCTTGATGAGGCCCCAGCAGAGAGGGAGGGTGGGCCGAGCGGGAACTTCTTGCTGATGCCCCAGCAGAGGGGGTCCCGAGATGGTCCCTCTCGCTGAGGCCCCAGGAGAGGTGGTGCCCAGGGGGACCCTCTCATGGAGGACCCAGCAGAGAGGTAGTGAGACTCATGGGTTCCTCTCACTGAGGCCCCAGAAGACGGGGTCCTGAGGGGGACTCTCTGGCTGAGTCCACAACAGAGAGAGGGTCGGCCTCTGATGATCTCTCTCGATGCGTCCCAGGCAGAGAGAGAGATGGTGGTCTGGGGGAACCATCTCGCTGAGGCCCCAGCAGAGCGGGTCCCGAGTGGAATCCTCTCACTGAGGCCACAGCATTGACAGAAGAGGGGTCCGAGGGGGACACTCTCACTGAGGCTCCAGCAGAGGGTGTCCCGAGTGAGACCCTCCTGCTGAGGCATCAACAGAGAGGGAAGGTGGCTCTGGGGGTCCAACTCGCTGAGGCTCCAGCAAAGGGGATCCTGAGTGGTACCCTCTCGCCTAGGCCCCAGCAGAGAGGTTAGGTGGCTCCGGGTGTCCCTCTAGCTGAGGCCCAAGCAAAGGGGGTCACCGAGGTTCCTTCTCGCTGAGGCCCCAGCAGAGAGGGTTCCAAGGGGGACCCTCTCGCTGAGGCCCCATCAGAGAGCAAGGGTCGCCAGGGTTCCCCCTCACTGAAGCCCCAACTGAGGGGGTCCCGAGGTGGACACTCTCGATGAGGATCCAGCAGAGGGGGTGCCGAGTGGTCCCTTCTCGCTCAGCCCCAGCAGAGAGGTTAGATGGCTCCGGGTGTCCCTCTAACTGAGGCCCAAGCAAAGTGGGTCGCCGGGGTTCCCCCTCGCTGAGGCCCCAGCAGAGGGGGTCCCAAGGGGGCCCCTCTCGCTGAGGCCCCAGCAGAGAGGCAGGGTCTCCAGGGTTCCCCCTTGCTGAGTCCCCAAAAGAGGGCGTCCCGAGGGGGTCCCTCTCACTGAGGCCCCAGGAGAGGTGGTTCCCAGGGTGACCTTCTCACGGAGGACCCAGCAGAGAGGTAGTGGGACTCATGGGTCCCTCTCACTGAGGCCCCAGAAGACGCGGTCTTGAGGGGGACCCTCTGGCTGAGTCCCCAAAACAGAGAGAGGTTCGGGCTCTGAGGATCTCTCTCGCTGTGGCCCCAGCAGAGAGTGTAGGTGGCACAGGGGGTCCCTCACGCTGAGGCCCCAGCAGCGAGGAAGGGGTCGCCGGGGGTCCCTCTAGTTGAAGCCCAGGTAGAGAGAGAGGGGGGTCCGACGAGGACCATATCGCTGAGACCCAGGCAGAGGGGCTCACGAGATGGACCATCTTGCAGATGCCCCAGCAGATAGGGAGGGGATGGAGGGGGGGCCAAGGGTCCCTCTCACTGAGGCCCCAGCAGAGTGCGTCCCCAGGGGACCGGCTCTTGCGGCTCATTTGGATAGTGAATCATCGGACGGAAGATCTTTCTCTCTGTCTCTTCTCCTCTCTGTATATCTGACTTTGGAATAAAATACATAAATCTGTTTTTTAAAAAAAAGGTAGGGCAGCATGGGGCACCCTCGTGGCCACCAGGACTCACTGCAGGATGCTCATCCAAGGCTCTCCTGCCAAATCAATGGAAACACCCCAGCTCAGAGAGGCATTTGCTCTCAAGGACACTCTTTTTAGAGCTTGCACACAAGTCCCATGACGGAAGCTATATGCACGCCCTGGGGGTCTGCATTGACAGCTAAAAGCAGTCTAGAGTCACAGCACAGCACACAGCATGCTCCCTCGCAGGAGGCCAGCAGCTTTCTGTCTTTTCCTTCCTCCCTCCTGCCTCCCTCTGTCCTCTTTTCTTGGAAGCACAGAGGAACAGAGAGGGAGAGACAGAATCTTTCTTGCATCTGCTGGCTCACATCCCCAAGGACCACCACCAGAGCCAGCTGTGGCTGGGTCAGGACAAGCCCAGGAACCAGGAGCTCCCTCCAGATCTCCCAAAGGGGCACAGGGGCACACGGGCACAGGGGCACAAGCCCCTGCAGCATCCTCCGCTGCTCTCCCAGGAGGATCAGCAGGGAGCTGGACTGCAGTGGAAGCAGCCAGGATTTGAAGCAGCACCTGTACAGGCCATCCACCTGGCAGGCTGAGGCTTCACCCACTGGGACAATACCATGCACCACACCACACCACACAACACACACCACACCACACCAATCCTTGCTGGACCCTTAAGGAGCTCCTTCACCAGGCTGCTGAAGGTGCCTGTCCCCCTGGCTTGCACAACTTATGCCGTTCCGTGCTGTGAGAGCAGCCAGTACAGACGAGGGATCCAGGCATGTTGCTACTCTACCTGTCCTGGGGAGAAGGACCTCTGTGAAGAACAGATGTCAGCTGTTGGGATGTCTTGTGGAAGATGGCACATCAGCGGCGGCCAACAGTCCACAGCTAACCAGCAGGAGGAAGAGTCTTGAATCCAGAAGGATCCATGGAGGAGGGTGAGGCACTCCCTGGTGAACAAGAGGGCAGCAGCATCTGGCTGGAGGCTGTGAGGCCAAATTCCTGCCTCCAAAGCAAATGACAGGGATGGCTGACCCCTCAAGTGCTAGCTAGAGATAGGAAAGGCAGCTTTGTGCACCCTGTTGTGTGCAGGAAGCACAGGCCCTGAAAGCCTTCGCTTGTGCGGGCCTTGGGGGCTCCCCGGCCATCATCATATGTGCTGGGCAGCAGGGCTGCCTGTTGCAGGGTGCTTTCTTTAGCAGCTAGGGCCTGGGACTTCCTATTGCAGATGGCTGGTGACCTCTGGTGCCTACTTGCCCATCCACCTGGCTCCTGGCTTAGGAGCCCACATGCCCAGACACCAATCAGCGAGGCCAAGGCAGGCCGAGTAGTGTATCACCTTAACCACCACCCCACACATGCAAAAATACATGAAGCCGGGGCCCATCAGCGTGGCCTAGTGGCCAAAATCTTTGCCTTGAAAGCCCCGGGATCCCATATGGGCACCGATTCTAATCCCGGCTGCTCCACTTCCCACCCAGCTCCCTGCTTGTGGCATGGCAAAGCAGTCGAGGACGGCCCAAAGCTTTGGGACCCTGCACCCACATGGAAGACCCGGAAGAGGTTCCAAGTTCCCAGTTTCGGATTGGCGTGCACCAGCCATTGCGGCTCACTTGGAGAGTGAATCATTGGACGGAAGATCTTCCTCTCTGTCTCTCCTCCTCTCTGTATCTCGGACTTTGTAATAAAAAAAAAAAGGTCCATGAAGCCCTCTTGGCAGCCCATCAAGGAATTGCTCCACTTGCCAAAGAATTCCCAGAGCCTGCATCTCAGGGTCCTCTGCGAGTAATGTGGGTGGCGGTAAGGTTTCCTGGGACCTCATGTGGCCAAGTACAACCCCAGTGGCCTGGTGTTTAACACCAGCTCTCAGAGGGCTCTGAGGATGCAGGCATGGGACTCCAGCTCCCTGAGGGTCTGTGGGCATGCTGATGTGGGAGTCCATCTCCCAGGGTTCTTTAAGTGCACTGCTGTTAAAGGCACCCTGACACTTCCTATCACAGAGGCCTGGGCTGATGCTACGCCCCAAACGTCCTCCTCCCTCCCGGGCTTTGGTATGTGGGCTGTTCGGCCTTGGAGCCCTCTTCTTTCAACAGCATGTGTACCAGAATACTGTCAGGGACCCCCACCTCACACTAGGATGGCTCAGGTTGGACTGTCTGGAGCTCAGAAGGCCTGAGCCCACCAGGGGTAGAAAGGGCAGCTTGGGGCCTGGCTCTGCAGCCTAGCAACTAAAGTCCTCGCCTTGAACGAGCCAGGATCCCATATGGGCACCGGTTCTTATCCCAGCTGCTCCACTTCCCAACCACATCCCTGATTGTGGCCTGGGAAAGCAGTAGAGATGGCCCAAAGCTTTGGAAACTTGCACCCACATGGGAGATCTAGAAAAGGCTCCAGGTTCCCGGCTTTGGATCGGCGTGCACCAGCCATTGTGGCTCACTTGGGGAGTGACCCATCAGACGGAAGATCTTCTCTGTCTCTCCTCCTCTCTGTATATCTGACCTTGGAATAAAATAAATAAATGTGTAAAAAAAAAAAAAAGAAAAGAAAAAAAGAAAGAACAAAGGGCGGCTATGGGCGCTCTCTCGTGGCCACCAGCACTCAGTGCAGGACGCTCATCCAAGGCTCTCCAACATGGATGAAGGTCCTCTGCTGCAGGACCCCAGCAAGAAGGAGCGTCCTCTGCTGGCAGAACCAAAAAGAGAAGAGGGTCCTCTACTGCAGGACCTGAGCAGAAAAGAGGGTCCTCTACTGCCGGACGCCAGCATAGAGGAGGATTCTCGGATGTTGGACCCAACAGAGAGGAGGGTCTTCTGGTGCTGGATCCAAGCAGAAAAGAAGGTCCTCTCGTGCTGAAACTCAGCAGAGAGGAGGGTGCTCTGCTTCTGGACACCAGCTGAGAGGAGTTTCCTCTGCTGCTGGACCACAGCAGAAGACGAGGCTTCTCTGGTGTTGCACAACAGCAGACAGGAGGGTCCTCTGCTGCCAGACCCCAGCAGAGAGGAAGGTCCTCTGCTGCTGGACCCCAGCAGTGAGGAGGGTCCTCTGCTGCTGGACCCAATCAGAGAGGGAGTACTCTGGTGCCAGAACCCAGCAGCAGGGAGGGTAATCTGGTACCAGACACCAGCAGGGAGGTGGTTCCTGTGGTGCTGGACACCAGCAGAGAGAGGGTCCTCTGCTGCTGGACCCCAGCAGTTATGAGGGTCCTCTGCTGCTGGACACAATTAGAGAGTGGTGTCCTCTGGTGCCGGGCCCCAGCAGCAGTTGAGGGTCCTGTGCTGCAGGACCCATGCAGAGAGAGGAGCCTTTTGGTGCCGGACCCAAGCAGCAGAGGAGAGTACTCTGATGCAGGACCCTAGGAGCAGAGGATGGTCCTCTGGTGCCGGACGACAGCAGGGAGGATGGTCCTGTTGTACCGGACCCCAGCAGCAGAGGAGGATCCTCTGGTGCCGGAACCCAGCAGAGAGAGATTCCACTACTGTCGGACCCCAGCAGAGAGGAGGGTCCTTTGCTGCAGGAACACAGCAGAGAACAGGGTTCTCTGCAGCCGGACCCCAGCAGAGGGGAGGGTACTCTGATGCTGAACACCTGCAGCGGAGGGGGGTCTTCTTCTGCTGTACCCCAGCAGAGACCAGGGTCCTCAGCTGCCTGTCCCCAGCAGGAATGAGTGTCTTCTGGAGCCTGACCCCAGCAGAGAGGTCCTCTCCTGCTTCCTCTCTTTGGTGTTCAGCAGGATAGGAGGGTCCTTGGCTGCTGGACTCCAGCAGAGAGAAGGGTCCTCTGCTGCATTTTACTCGCTGGACCCTAGCACAGACGAGGGTCCTCACGTGCTAGACCCAGCAGAGAGGAACGTCATATGGTGTCAAACCCAGGCAGAGAGGTGGGTCCTCTGCTGCTTCCTCTTTGTTTTGGCAGAGCAGAGAGGAGTGTCCTCTGCTGCTGGATCACAGAAGAGAGGAGGGTCCTCTGCTGCTTCCTCCCTGCTGGGGTCCAGCAGAGGAGGTCCACTGCTTCCGGACCCCAGCAGTGAGTGGGTCCTATGCTCCTGGACCCCAGCTGAGCGAAGGGTCCTCTGTTGACGGACCCCAGCAGAAGAAGAGGGTCCTCTGCTCCCCGACCACAACAGAAGAGGAGGGTCCTCTGCTGCGGCCTCTTTTTGAAGTCCATGAGGAAACGAGGGTCCTATAGAACTTCTTCTCTGCTGAGGTCGTGCAGCATAGGAGGGTCATCTTCTGCAGGGGTTCAGCAGGAGAGGAGGGTCCTCAGCTGCTGGAAGCAAGGCAAAGTGGAGTGTCCACTGCTGCCAGACCCCAGCAGGGAAGTGGGTCCTCTGCAGCGGTACCCCAGCAATACAGGAGTGTTATCTGCTGCCGGACCCCAGTAAAGAAGAGGGTCTTCTTCTGCTGGACCCAAGCAGAGAGGAGGGTCCTCTGTTGCTTCATCTATGCTGGACACCGGCAGTGAGGAGAGTCCTCTGGTTCTGGACCCCAGCAGAAAGGAGAGTACTCTACTGCTGGACTCCAGCAGAGAGGACGGTCCTCTGCTGATTCCTCTCCACTGGGGTCCAACGGAGAGGAGTATCCTATTTTTCCAGACCCCAGCAGTAGAGTAGGACCCTCTGCTGCCCGACCCCAGCAGAGAGGTGTTCTCTGGTGCCGGATCCCTGCAGAAGAGGGAAGTTTTCTGCTGCCGGACCCAGCAGAGAGGATGGTCCTCTGCTGCCGGACCCCACAGGGACGAGTGTCATCTTCTGCTGGACCACAGAAGGAAGGAGGGTCCCCTATTGCCAGAGCCAGCAGAACAGGAGGGTCCCATGCTGCTTCCTTCTTTATTGTCCAACAGAAGAGGAATGTCCTCTGCTCCTTTCTCTCTGCAGGAAAACAGCAGTGAGGGGGAACCTATGGTGCCAGGCAGAAGCAGAGAGGAAGATCTGGTGCTGCCGGACCCCAGCAGAAGAGGATGATCCTCTGCTGCCGGACGCCAGCAGAGATGGAGGTCCTCCTCTGGACTCCAGCATAGAGGAGGGTCATCTGCTGCTTCTTCTCTGCTGGACCCCAGCAGAGAGGCGGATCCTCTGGTGATGGACCTCAACAGAGAGGAGGGTCCTCTACTGCTGTACCCCAGTAGAGAGGATGGTCCTCTGCTGATTCCTCTCTGATGGGGTCCAACGGAGAGGAGTGTCTTATGCTGCCGGACACCAAAAGCAGAGGATGGGCATCTGCTGTTGGACATCAGCAGCAGATGAGGATCTTCTGTTGCCGGACCCCAGCAGAGAGGAGGGTACTCTATTGTTGTACCTCAGCAGAGAGGATTGTCCTCTGAGACTTCCTCTGTGCTGGGGTCCAGCAGAAAGGAGGGTCTCTGATGCTGGACCCCAGAAGAGAAAAGGGTCATCTGATGCTTTCTCTCCGCTATGTTCCTTCAGCAGAGTAGGTTCCTGTGCTGTCCGAATCCAGCAGGAAGGAGAATCCTCTGCTGCCGGAACACAGCAGGAACGAGGTTCCTCTGTTGCCGGACCCCAGCAGCAGAGGAGGGTCCTCCACTGCTGAACCCCAGCAGGGAGGTGTGTCCTCGGCTGCCAGGCCCCAGCAGGGAGTAGGGTCCTCTGTTGCCAGACCCCAGCAGAGGGGAGTGTTCTCTGCTGCGAGACCTCAGCAGAGATCATGGTCCTCTGCTGCCGGACCCCAGCAGAAGAGGAGGTTCCTCTGCCGCATCCTCTCTTTGGGGTCGAACAGGAGTTGAGTGTCCTCTGTACTTCCTCTCTGCTCGGGTCCAGCAGCATAGGAGGGTCCTATGCTGCAGGTGTCCCGCAGGAGAGTAGGAACTCTGCTGCTTAAACCCAGCAGAAGTGGTGTGTCATCTGCTGCAGCACCCCAGCAGAGTGGAGGATCCTGTGCTGCTTCCTTTGGTGTTGGACCCCAGCAGAGAAGAGGGTCTTCTTGTGCTAGACCCATGCAGAGAGGGGGTCCTCTGGTGCCGCACCAGAACAGCAGAGGGTGGTCCTCCGGTGTCGGACCACAGCAGGGAGGAGGGTTCATTCTTCTGGACCTCAGCAGGGACGATGGTCCTCTGCTGCCGGACCCCAGTACAGAGGAGGGTCCTCTGCTGCCGGAAACCATCAGAGAGGCAGCTCCTTTGCTGCTACCTCTCTGCTGGGGTCCAACAGAGTGGAGGATCTACTGTTTCCACACCCCAGCAGCAGAGCAGGGTGCTCTGGTGCTGGAAAACAGCAGGGAGTAGGGTCCTCTGCTGCCGGCACCATCAGCAGAGGTGGGTCCTCTGGTGCTGGAACCAAGCTACAGAGGGGGGTACTCTGAGGCTAGACCCCAGCAGCAGTGGAGGGTCCTCTGGTGCTGTCGGACCCCAGCATAGAGGAAGCAGCAGAGGACTCGCCTCTCTGCTGTTGTCCTACAGAGTGAAGGGTCCTCTGCTACCAGACCCCAGCAGCAGTAGAGCATCCTCTTCTGCTGTAAACCAGCAGGGAGAATGGTTCTCTGCTGCCAGTCCCAGCAGCAGAGGAGGGTCTTCTGGTGCCGGACACCAGCAAGGGGGGGGGTCTCTGGTGCGGGACAACAGCAGAGAGTAGGGTACTCTGCTGCCGGACCCCAGCAGAGAGCAGGATCCTGCACTGCAGGACCCCAGAAGAGAAGGAGGGTCCTCTCATGCTAGACCCCAGGAGAGGAGGGTGCTCTGCTGGGGGACTCCAGCACATAGGAGGGTCATCCTGTGCTGGACCCCAGCAGAGAGGGGTGTCATCTGGTGAAACACCCCAGCACAGAGAAAGATCCTCTGTTGCTGGACCCCAGCAGAGAGGGAGGTCCTCTGGTGCCAGACCCCAAAAGCAGAGGAGAGTCCTCTGCTGCCGGATCACAGCAGGGAGGAGTGTCCTCTGCTGTCTGACCTGAGCAGTAGAGGATTGAACTCTGGTGCCGGGCCCCAGCAGAGATGAAGGTCCTCTGCTGCTTGAGCAAGCTGAGAGGAGGGTCCTCTGGTGCTGGACCCCAGCAGAGAACGGTGTCCTCTGTTGATGGACCCCAGCAACAGAGGAGGGTTCTCTGTTGCTGAACCCCAGCAGAGTGTAGGGTGTTGTTGTGCCAGACCCCAGCAGAGAGGAGGGACTCTGCTGCTGTACCAAGGCAGGGAGGAGGGTCCTCAGCTGCAGGAACCCAGCAGGAGGAGGGTGTTCTGCTGCCAGACCCCAGTAGCAGAGGGGGTCCTCTGGTGCCGTTCCCTAGCATCAGAGGGGTGTCCTGTGCTTCCAGACACCAACAGCAGAGGGAGGAACTCTGCTGCTGGTCCCCAGCAGAACATGGGTGTTGTCTGCTACCAGAACCCAGCATAAGGAGTGTCATTTGCTACCAAACCCCAGTAGGACAAGGGGGTCCTCTGGAACCAAAATTCAGCAGCAGAGGGGGGTTCTTTGCTGCCAGACCCAAACAGCATAAGGGAGTTCTCTGGTGCCGGAATCCAGCAGCACAAGGGGCTCTCTGTTGCCGGACATCAGGAGAGGAGGACTTCCTCTGCTGCCGGACATCAGGAGACAGGAGGGTCCTCTGCTGCAGGACGCCAGTAGAAGAGTAGGATCCTCTGTGTGTCCTTTCTTTGGGGTCCAGTAGCGAACAAGGTTCCTCTGCAACTTCCCCTTTGCTGTGCTCCAGCAGCAGAGGTGAGTCCTCTGCTGCAGGGGTCCAGCAGGAGAGGAGGGTCGTTTGCTGCTACCTCTCCACTGGGGTCCAGTAGCAGAGGTGGGTCCTCTGCTGCCACACACCAGCAGCAGAAGGCGGTAATCTGGTGCTGGACGCCAGCAGAGTGGAGTGTCCTCTGCCACTGGACCCCAGTAGGAGAGGAGAGTACCTGGGTACTGCACCACAGCATAACAAGGTTTTCCTCTGGTGCCAGACCCTAGCAGCAGAGGGGAGTTCTCTGCTGCAGGAACCCAGCAGAAGGAGTGTTCTCTGCTGCCAGACCCCAGGAGCATACGGAGGTCCTCTGGTGCTGGACCCCATCAGCAGAGGGGGATCTTCTGGTGCCGGACGCCAGCAGCAGAGGAGGGTCCTCTAGTGCTAGACCCCAGCAGAGAGGGTTGTCATCTGGTTTCAGACAACAGCAGCAGTGGTGGATGCTCTGCTGCTGTACCCAGCAGAGAGGGTGGTCATCTGTCACTAGACCCCACATGGGAGAAGGGCCCTGTTGTCTCGGGAACACAGCAGGGAGGAGGGTTTTCTGGTGCCGGACCCCAGCAGCAGAGTTGGGTCCTCTGGTGCCCAACCCTAGCAGAATAGTAGGGTCTTCTGGTGCAGGACCTCAGAAGGGAGAGAGGTCCTCTGCTGCCATACCCCAGCAGCAGAGAGGTGTACTCTGGTTCCGGACAACAGCAGCAGAGGGGGTTCCTACAGTACTGGATGCCAGCAGAGGAGGGGGGTCCTCTGGTACCAGATCCCAGCAGAGAGGAAGGTCCTCTGGTGCCGTCCCCAGCAGCAGTTGAGATCCTCTGCTACGGGACACTAGCCGGTCGGAGGATCCGCTGCTGCCAGACCCCATCAACAGAGGAAGGTCCTCTGGTGCCAGAACCCAGCAGTAGAGGAGTGTCCTATGAGCCCGGACCCCAGCAGCAGGGAGGTGGGTCTTCTGGTGTGGAAACCCAGGAGTGGAAGAGGATCCTCTGGTGCAGGACCACAGAAGAGAGGAGGGTCCACCACTGCCAGACCCCAGTAGAGAGGAGGGTCCTTTGCTCCCAGACCTCAGCAAAGAAGAGGGTGCTCTGCTGCCGAACATCAGCAGAGAGTAGGGTCCTCTGCTGCTGTACCCCAGCAGAGAAGAGGGTCATTTGCTGCCAGACTCCAGCAGACCAGAGGGACCCTGCTGCTAGACCCAAGTCTATCAGGGAAGAGTGTCCTCTGGTGCTAGACCCCATTAGGAGAGGAGGCTCCTATGCTCCCTGACGCTAACACTCATTAGGGACCTCTGCTGCCAGACCACAGCAGAAAAGGAGTGTCCTCTACTGCTTCCTCTCTTTGATGCCCAGCATGAGTGGAGTGTAATCTGCAGCTTCCTCTCTGCTGGGGTACAGCAGAGAAGAGAGTCCACTGGTGCCGGACCACAGCAGAAGAGGAGTGTATTCTCCTGCGTCCTCTCCCTGGGATGCAGCATGAGGGGAGGGTCCTCTGCAACTTCTTCTCTGCTGTGGTCTAGTAGCAGGGAAGCACTTCTTTGCAGGGGTCCTGCAGAAGAGGAGGGCTATCTGCTGTTGGACCCCAGAAGGCAGGAGTTTCCCCGGCTGCCATACCCCAGCAGGGAGGAGAATCCTCTGCTGCCGGACCTCTGCAGCTGAGGAGGATCCTCTGGTGCCAGATCCCAGGAGCAGAGGAGTGTCCTCTGCTTCCAGTCCCCAGCATGGAGGAGGTTCCTCTGCTGCCGGAACCCAGCAGAGAGGAGGATTCTTTGCTACCAGAACCCAGCATCTGATGGGGGTCCACTTTTACCGGACCCCAGCAGCAGAGGAGTGTCCTCTGCTTCCAGACCCCAGCATGGAAGAGGGTCCTCTGTTGCCGGAACCCAGTAGAGAGGAGGGTCTTCTGCTGTCGGATCCCAGCAGGGAGGAGGGTCCTCTGCTGCTGGACCCCAGCAGAGAGCAGGGTTCTCTGCTTCATCCTCTCTTTGGGGTCCAGCAGGAGATGTGGATCCTCTGCATCTTCCTCTCTGCTGAGGTCCAGCTGCAGAGGACGGTCCTCTGTGCTTGGACCACAGCATGGAGGAGGTATCTATGCTACTTCCTCTTTACTCCACCCCAACACTGGGGAAGTTCCTCTGCTGCCAAATAACAACAGGTTGCAGGGTCTTCGGCAACTGGACCCCAGCAGAGAGGAGGGTCCTCTGCTGCCAGACCCCAGCAGAACAGGAGGTTCCTCTGCGGCTTTCTCTCTTTGTTGTCCAGTAGGAGAGGAGGGTCCTCTGCTGCTTCCTCTCTGCTGGGGTCCATCAGCAGACGAAAGTCCTGTGCTGCTGAAATCCAGAAGGAGAGGAGGGTCCTCTGCTGCCAGACTCCCGCAGAGGGGAGGGTCCTCTATTGCTTCCTCTCTGCTGGAAACTAGCAGAGACGAGTGTCCTGTCGTGCTAGACAAAAGCAGACAAAAGGGTCGTCTGCTGATTGACCACAGCAGCTGAGGAGGCTCCATTGTTGCCAGACTCCAACAGCAGAGGAGGGTCTTCCGTTCCATACTGAAGCAGCATAGGATGGTCCTCTGCTGATGGACCCCAACAGCAGAGGAGGGTCCTCTGGTGCCAGAACCCAGCAGCAAGGAGGGTCTTCTTCTACGTGACCCCAGAAGCAGAGTAGGTCTGTGGTTCCAGACACCAGCTGCAGAGGAGGGTCCTCTGTGGCTGCTGGACCCCAGAAGCAGAGAGGAGGGTCCAGTGCTGCTTCCTCTCTGCTGCGGTCCAGCAGAGAGGATGGTCCTTTGGTGCTGGACCACCGCAGAGAGGAAGGACCTCTGATGCTTCCTCTCTGCTGGTGTCCAGCAGCAGGGATGAGGGTCCTCTGTTGTCGGACCTTGCAGGGATTAGGGTCCTCTGCTGCCGCACCCAAGCAGGGTGGAGGTTCCTCTGCTGCCGTTCCCCAGCAGACAGGATGGTCCTCTGCTGCTGAACCCCAGCAGGGAGTAGGTTCCTATGATTCCAGATTCCGGAAAGTTTTCCGGGTACCTCATCTGCGAACCATCATTGCTAGTCAGCTGGTGTGTAATTCCAGTCTCAGAGGGTCCATGGACACGCTGACGTGGGACCCCAGGTTCCACAGGGATTTTGGAATGCTGAATTAGGATTGAGGTCCAAGAGGGCTCGTGGGTACACAGACATGGGACCCCAGGTCTCACGGGCCCCATGGGCACACTGATGTGGGACTCCAGCTCCCAGAGGGTCCGTGTGCACACTCACATGGGATTCCAGCTCCCATAGGGCTTGTGGGCTTACTGACTGGGACTCCACTGGGCCTCTGGGGACCGTGACGTGGAACTTCAGCTTCTAGTTCTCCTTGTGCCCTAGGTTGTACCTTGCTGGTGAAGACAGACAGCCACTTACTAGCACAGAGACCTGGCCTTTTGCAAGGCCACAAGCGTCCTCCACCCCCTCCTGATTCTTCATATGCGGGCTGTTCGGCCTTGGAGCCCAACCTTCAAGGAACACATATAAAGGAATTCTGTCCAGGATTCCCATCTGACACTAGGATGGCTGGTGCTGGACCTTCTAGTGCTCAAAATCTTCAGCCAACCAGGGGAAGAAAGGGCAGCTTATGCGTCCTCTCATGGCCAGCAGGACTCAGTGCAGGACGCTCCTCCAGGCTCTCCTGCACAAACAAGGGAAACAAACCCAGCCTAAGAGAAATTCACTCTCAAGGACACTCTTTGGAGCGGTTGCACAGAAGTCCCAGGACAGAAGCCTTACTCACACCCTTGGTTTCTGCATTGGCAGACAAAAGCAGTCTTCAGTCACAGCACACTCCCTGCCACCCAGGACAGCAGCTTTCTTTCACTTCCTTCCCTCCTGCATGCCTGTCTGGATCTGTCCTGTTTTGTTTGAAGCACAAAGAAACAGAGAGTGAGAGAGAGAGCAATCTTTCTTGCATCTGCTGGCTCACTTCCCAAGGACCACCACCAGAGCCAGATGTGGCTGGGCCAGGACAAGCCCGGACACCAGCAGCTTCCTCCACATGTCCCACAGGGGCACAGGATCAAACAGGGGCACAAGCCCCTGTGTCATCCTCCCCTGCTCTCCCAGGAGCATAGGCAGGGAGCTGGACTGCAGGGGAAGCAGTCAGGACTTGAAGCAGCACCCATACAGGCCATCTGCCTGGCAGGCTGAGGCTTGAGGCCCTCGGACACCACGCAGCACCACCCCAACCCGCTCCACTGATTCCACCCCTAGCAGCATTCTTCAGCAGCTCCTTCACCAGGCCCGTGAATGTACTTGTCCTATAGCCTTGCATAACTTTTGCTGTTGCGTGATGAGAAAGCAGATGACACCAACAGGGCATCCAGGCATGCTGCTACTCTACCTGTCTAATGAGATGGACCGCTGTGGAGAGTACACATCAGCTTTTGAGGTGTCTTGTGGCAGGTGGCACATCAGTGGCATCTGATGGTCCCCAGGTGGCCTGCAAGAGAAAGAGTCTTGAATCCAGGATGCCCCTGGAGGAGGGTGAAGCATTCCCTAGTGAACGAAAGGCCAATGGCATTTGGTAGGGGGTTGTGGGGTAAATTCCTGCCTCCAATGCACACGATGGAGATGCCTGACCCCCCTCCCAGAAGTGTTTCCTAGGATGCCCTGAAGAAGGCAAAATGATCCTCGTGAGCCCATGCCTGCCCATGGCATGGGAGGGCCTATTTTGTGGAGGCCTTGGTTCCTCCCAGGCCACCGTCCTACCTGCTGGAAAGTGGGACTGCATGTCCCAGGGTGCTCTCGCAGAAGCTAACGCCTGGGACTTCCTATTCCATTTTCCACTGTTCCATCCTTTGGATCCCATAAGCCCAGACACCACCCAGCTAGACAGAGGAAGGCCGAGTGCTGTATCACCCTAACTGCCACCCCACACATGCAATAATACATGAAGGCCTCTCTGCAGCCCATCGGGGAGCAGTTGCACTTGCTAACGAAAGCCCAGGCCCTGTCCCCAAGGGTGCTTTGTGATGAAAGGGGTGTAGTGGCAAGGTTTCCGGTGAGCTCATCTGCGAAAGATCAATGCTAGCCAGTCAGTGAGTAACTCCAGGAATCAGAGGGTCCTTCTGCACACTGACGTGGGACTCCAACTCCCAGAGTGCCTTTGGGCACACTGACGTTTGTATCAAGCTCCTACAAGACCCATGGGCACAGTGACATGAGACCCCAATTCCCAACAGTACACATGGGCACGCTGAACTAGGACTCTGTCCCAGAGGCCCATGTACACACTGACATGGGTCTCCTGATCTCAGAGGCCCATGAGCATGCTAATGTGAGTCTCCAGCTCCCATAGGGACTGTGGGCACGCTGACATGGGACTCCATCTACCACAGGGCCTCTGGGTGCCCTAATGTTGAACTCCAGCTCCCAGCACTCTCCCCTGTCCTATGTGGTACCTTGCTGGTGAAGGCACACAGCCACTTCCTAGCACAGAGGTCCAGGCTGATGCAAGACCACAATCATCCTCAACCCCCTCCTGGACCTGCGTTTGCAGGCTTTTCAGCCTTACCCCAATCTTCAAGGGAAAAGTATTCAGGAACACTCTCCAGGACCCCCACCTGACACTAGGATGGCTGGGGCTTGGCTGTCTAGTGTTCAAAAGGAATGAGCCTAACCAGGGGGTGGAAAGGGCAGCTTATGCGCCCTCTCGTGGACAGCAGGACTCACTGCAGGACGCTCCTCCAGGCTCTCCTGCACAAGAGAAACAAACCCGGCCTGAGAGACATTCACTCTCAGGAACACACTTTGGAGATCTTGCACAGGAGTCCCAGGACAGAAGCCCTACGCACACCCTTGGGGTCTGCATTGGCAGACAAAAGCAGTCTTCAGTCACAGCACAGCACACAGCACACAACACACTGCCTGCCAGGAGGCCAATAGCAATCTCTCTCTTCCTGCCTTCTTGCCTGCCTGTCTGAATCTGTCCTGTTTGCTTGGAGCATACAGGAACAGAGAGGGAGAGAGAGCAATCTTTCTTGCATCTGCTGCCTCTCTTCCCCAGGCACCACCACCAGAGCTAGATGTGGCTGAGCCAGGACAAGCCCGGGAACCAGAAGCTTCCTCCACATGTCCCACAGGGGCACAGGGCCACAAGGGCACAAGCCTCTGCGCCATCCTCTGTTGCTCTCCCAGCACCATCGGCACGGAGCTGGACTGCAGAGGATGCTGTCAGATCTTGAAGCAGCACCCATACAGCTGAACTGCACACAAGCCTCGCAGGCTGAGGCTTGACACTTTAGGACCCCTCCCCAACCACCAAAACCCGCACCACCCGACAACATCCCTTACCAGTTTCTTCAGTAGCTCCTTCAATAGGCCGGTGAAAGTACCTGTCCCCTTTGCTGGCATAACTTTGGCTGTTCCGTGCTGAGAGAGCAGCGGGCACCAACAAGGCATCCAGGCATGCTGCTACTCTACCTCTCCTGGTGAGAAAGCCTCTGTGGAGAAGACACGTCAGCTGTTGGGGTTTCTTGGTTCAGGTGGCACATCAGTGGCAGCTGATGGTCACAGGTGACCTGCAGGAAAAAGAGTCTTGAACGCAGGATGCCCCTGGAGGAGGGTGAAGCATTCCTTGGTGGGGCTTAGCAGGGCTTCCCTGCTCAGAAGGCCCTCTGCTGCTCTGCTGCTCTGCTGCTCTGCTGCTCTGCTGCTCTGCTCAGCGACCCCACCCCCTCCTTGCAGGGCCTCCCGGCTCAGAAGGGGCTCTGCTGGAGGACCCTGGCCCACTCCTTGCGGCTCTGCCCCGCTCCGAAGGGGCTCTGCTGCTATTCTGCTCTTCTGTTCTCCTGCTCCGCTCCAGTGAGCTCCACAACCCTGGCCACCTCCTCCCCACGCTGCCCTGCTCCAATGTGGCTCTGCTGCTCTGTTGCTCTGCTGCTCAGCTGTGCAACACCAGCCCCCTCCTTTTGACATCCCCCCTGACTCTGCTCCACTCCATGACCACCCCCTCCGCTCAATTCCGGGGCTCTGCTCCCCTTCACTCATGGGACCCCCCTCTCTGCTCTGTTCCGGGGCTCCCCTCCAGGGCTCCCTTCCCGCACGGGCCACCACCTAGTCTGCTCAGATCCGCTCTGAGGCTCCCCTCCCCTCCAGGCTCGGGACCCCACTCTGCTCTGCTCCCTGGCTCCCATCCCCTCCCTTGCAGTCGCTCTGCTCCTGGACCCTGGCCACCTCCTCGGGGGCGGGGTGGCGCCTCGCTTGGAAGGGACTCTGCTGCTCTGCTGCTCTGGTCTGCTGCGAGACCCGAGCCCCCTCCTTGCGGGATGCCCCCCACTCAGCTCAGCTCAGTGACCTCCCCTCCAAACTGCAGCTCCCCTCTTGCGGGGCCCCCTCAATCTGCTCAGATCTGCTCCCAGGCTCCCCTCCCCTCCCCTCCCGCCGAGGGGCCCCACTCTGCTCTGCTCCCTGGCTCCCCTCCCCTCCATCCGAGGCCCCTCCCACTTTGCTCCCCTGCCCTCCACCCGCGGCAGCTCCCCACTCTGCTCCTCCCCTCCAGCCACAGGGGCCCCCGATTCTGCTCCTCCCCTCTATCCCTGCCCCCTCCTCGCTTCTCCTGAGTGAAGCACATCCTCACACAATTTGTGGTTCTTCAGGTCGCCTTCTTCTCTTGGGACTCACCTTTAGTGCTGTAATCCTCCTGTCGAGCTGTAGTGTACTCTGCGTAAGTGACCCTTGGCACCCCACAGCTCTGCACAAAGGTGGTCACACACACCCCCACCCATTCCCAGCTTATCTCCAGTCGAATCCCCTGACAGCTTGAAGTTAAGGTAGGTGATAGGGAAAAAGACAATGCTGCACCTAACCTCTCATCTCCTGCTTTGAGAGATGGCCTTGGATGCATGGCTCTGGGGTGAACTTGTGTGAGGACTGGCGGTTTCTGTCCAATGTGACACTTGGGCGTTACCCAAAACTCTGCACACAATCTCCTTGGCCGGACAACCCGACTGGGTATCCGAGGTCCACTCTCCTCTACTGTCCTTAAACATGGGTAGTATTGGTGAGGAACCTGATCATCCTGCACTTAAGGCGCTAAATTACATGCTGAAGTTTCGAGGGTTAGAAATCCTAGGTGCTCAGGCACTCAAGGTCTGAGGGACCCTGGTCGGATTGGCACCCGTCGGTAACATTGCTTAATTTATTTTTCCACAATGCTTGGCAAGGGAAGAGCAAAACTGATGCTCAGGACATTGGCCCTGGCCCACCTCAGCAGCCCCAACCAGAGCTTCTGGGCAGCTCAGAGGGCAGGAAACCACCCCCAGCTCAAGGGGAGTCAGAGCACAGCGCCAGTTGCAAGCATTCTGTTTGGGCAGCATGAGGTACTCCAGGCCTTTCCCATTAGGGTTATCCCTGAAGGGAACTGCCCAGCGGAGTGTGATTCCTGGAATGCAGGACTTAAAGCCATGCCAGGAGCGAGCCTAACTCTCCCTGGGCCAAGGCTACTTGCTCATTATTGCCCTAAGAAATTGTTTCAAGTGTGAACATTTTCAAATTCTTTCATGCTTATGGCTGCCCTTGTCCAGGAGGGCAGTCCCCTCCAGTGGGTGCATTTGTCTGTTGGAGGGGTGCCCAGAGCTTATACTTACCTTCTGAATTAGATCTGCCAAGATATCAGGTTCAGAGAGCTAGCCTTTAGGTGTGAAGACTGAACCAGCAAAGCTTGTTGTCCCTTCTTGAATGAGTGATTTTTTTTTAAAGATTTTATTATTATTGGAAAGCCGGATATACATAGAGGAGAGACAGAGAGGAAGATCTTACATCCAATGATTCACTCCCCAACTGACCCATAACGGGCTGGTGCGTGCCAATCCGATGCCGGGAGCCAGGAACCTCTTCCAGGTCTCCCACGCGGGTGCAGGGTCCCAAAGCTTTGGGCCATCCTCGACTGCTTTCTCAGGCCACAAGTAGAGAGCTGGATGGGAAGTGGAGCTGCCGGGATTAGAACCAGCGTCCATATGGGATCCCGGCACGTTAAAGGCAAGGACTTTAGCCGCTAGGCCACACCACCGGGCCCGAATGAATGATTTTGAATGGGTTCCAAGAAACAGCAACAGGCTGGCAGCCTCCCTTCAAGGTTACCTCAGCACCATTGACTGCCATTATGGGCCATAGAAGTGGGTCACCTCTTTCAATCGCTTGGATTGGGAAAATCCTGCCCTTTTACCAACAAACCATGAGGAAGAAAGAGGGGCTGCAGCAGACATTTTTCTGTCCAATCTTGTCTATGTAACCTATTCTGAGCCATGTCAACGATCAGCACAGTAGAAGGAACTATTTGCTGTAGTTTTAGCAAACCTTTAGATGAAAGGATTCTTTTTGCGAGATCTCCGACAGCCTTTATGGTGTATATTTGCTCCTAGAATTGGCTCAGGCATATGTAAGGCTGGATGATAATCCCATCACCCCATGATCCTGGTCTTGCTGCGAGGGCGGGCCCATCCCCCTGTCTGAAGGTCTCCATTTGCTCTCCTCACTGGGTAGCACACAGATTTCCTCTCCATTGTAGCCACTTTCAACTTTGCCCTTATCTGCTTTTCCACTTTCTCTTGACCTCATCCAGGCCACCCTTAGGGCCTGAATTTCTCTAGCTCTACCTCATAGCCCTAACCCCTAGCTGGGAGGGACAGGGTAAGACATCTAGCAGTTATACATAAAAGTAACCAGTGGACCAAATCCATGGTTAAATTAACGCTAAGCACGAGATGAACGTATGTGCTTGCTTTACGAAACATTTCCAGGTTGAAGTATGTCAAAGAAGAGGTTGGAAGTCACAAAAGGTTGAATTTTATGTCTGTTCTGATGTGTGTAGTGATTGTGCATGTTTGTTTAGTCAGTTAGAGTCCTATTACTTCTGTCCAGACAAGACTTCTATCTGTGTCGTGAATTTAGTTGTTCTTGTTCAGAATTGGGTCTGTGTATGACTGACAGACAAGATGGGACGGACCACGACTGGCCCCCTTTCTCTCTCCTGGTACGTAATTTGAGAGAGGTCTAACTCATCTAACAGGACTTGGTCAGACCCGACTCCCCACCTCTGCTGGGCTAAGGCTCCTATACCGTTTTCTTGCTGCTTAATCTTCAGCTTACAGTGTTTTCCTGGCACTGATCAGGTCTAAAATTCAGTATCCATTCACATATTCAGTTACATGTTAAGTGTACTTTAATTTACACCTCAATTCTTCAGAGTTTGAAACCAAGTCTCCTGACTTTGAAAGTTCTAGTAGGATCCCTAGAACCTTCAAAGATTGAGACAGAACTTGGATAATATATTTGTCATTTAAAATAATTTGATTGTAATCTCACAATATTATAAAATAGCATATGAGGCATCAAATTTAGCATAAAGTAAATGAGTATTTATGTCCACTGGTCAAAATGTTTCCTAATCATGAAATTGGTCCAGATTTTAAATTATTTGTTCTTATTTAGAAAGAAGCGAGATTTTGCCTTACAGGAAAAACAGTTTGAAATTAGATAGTGAAATGGGTTATGATGTGTATAATTTCTGAATTTTCCTGTAAGACAATGGAATTGAAGTCTGATTCCTTGTGAAGAACAACAGTGTTTTAACATCTCCTTTTAAGTTATTTTCATCTTATAGATAAGAGACTATCTAGGAATGTATTAGTTAAGACAACAGCCAAATTGAAATTTTTTGGTTCTCTTGAATTCAATAAAACAGAAGCGGACCCGGCGGCGTGGCCTAGCGGCTAAAATCCTCACCTTGAACGCCCCGGGATCCCATATGGATGCCAGTTCTAATCCCAGCAGCTCCACTTTCCATCCAGCTCTCTACTTGTGGCCTGGGAAAGCAGTCGAGGATGGCCCAAAGCTTTGGGACCCTGCACCCGCGTGAGAGACCCAGAGGAGGTTCCTGGTTCCCAGCTTCAGATTGGCGCGCACCAGCCGTTGCGGCTCAATTGGGGAGTGAATCATTGGATGTAAGATCTTCCTCCCTGTCTCTCCTCCTCTCTGTATATCTGACTTTGAAATAAAAATAAATAAATCTTTAAAAAAGTATTAAAATAAAACAGAAGCCAAGAAGCAGCTCTAGACTTACCAGCCATGCAAAATGGAGGCGCATGCTTGAAGTCTGCCCTTTGGAACGAATTCAGGACCTTGGGCTCCTTCAGGTCCTCATTGTGATTCTCACCTGCCATTTGAGAAGGGAAAATTCCCTCATCAGCGAGAAGGTTATTGGAAAAATTTCTCATTCCCGGTTTTGAGGCAGGTTTGTGTTAAAACATGTTTCTACAAATTGGGAGAAATGGGTAAGACTTGCTGAAAGCAATAGTATTTAAAATGTGGTATGTTTTTATTTATAGAATGTCTTAATTTGGAGTCTTACATGATTGTTTCAAAATGTAAATCGAGCAAATAAGCAGGTTATTAAGGAAGAGAATTGCTTGTAGAATATTGTCCTACAGAAGTATGGCTATCGTAGAATGGAAAAGCTCGGACAAAATACTAAAGGCTTAAGCATGTTGAGAAATGAACCTTGCAAGTTTTACATATAGAATTGTTTATACTATAAGATACTACTACCACATTGTTGAAGTGTTTAACATTAATACCTAGTGTACACCGACATTAGAATTAAGGGTGCATACATAGGAATGCTAGTAAATTTCAGAATTTACATGGGAGAGGTCTGGCGCAATAGCTTGGCAGTTAAGGGGTCTGGTACAGTAGCCTAGTAGCTAAAGTCCTCACTTCCACCATGCCGGGATCCCATTTGGACACTGGTTCTAATACCAGATGTTTTGCTTCCCGTCCAGCTCCCTGCTTGTGGCCTGGGAAATCAGTAGAGGATAGCCTAAAGCCTTGGGACTGTGCACCCATGAGGGAGATCTGGAAGAAGCCCCTGGCTTTGGATTGGCTCAGCTCTGGCCATTCTGGACACTGGGTGAATAAACCAGTGGATGGAAGATATTTCTGTGTCTCTGCTTCTCTCTGTAAACCTGCATTTCCAATAAAATAAAGAATCCAAAAAGAATGATGTGGAACACTCAAAAAGACATAAGACACTTCAACAGAAAATGAAATTAGAAAATCAATGCATGATATGCGAAATTTGGCAAGGACTGACCTTGAGGAATTGAACAGATGTTACAAAATCAACTGTGGACTGGCTCTTGTGAGCAGCATGCTGAGCTACTGCCTGTGTACTGATCTCCTATGAGCTCCGATTCAAGTCTTGGCCATTCTACCTTGGATCCAGATGTCTGCTAATATGTCTGCAGAGGCAGCAGAAGAGGGCAGAGGTACTTGGGTCCCTGTCATCTACAAGAGGGACAGAGTTCCAGGCTCCTGGCTATCCAGTGGCCCAGGCCTTGATGTCAGCCATTGAGATGGAGGATCTGTCTCTCCCTCTTTATCTACCTTGCAAATCAAGTATTTCTTAAAGAAAAATTAAAAATGAAAATAGTTGAAAGTCAAGATAAATGAGGATCAACAGAATTAAAAAATATTTGAACTTGAAGACAGGTTCAATATTTTCTAGCCAGCTTTTAAAAAAATGTGAGAAAGGGAATGAAAGCAGCCCGAGAGCTTTGAGACCTTACTGAAATGAACACTTTCTTGGAATTCCTGAGAGGAAGAGAGTATGCCGCATATTCAATGAAACAGCTCATAACTTCCCTGATCTTAATAAGTACACCTCCAAGTACAGAAGGCCCATAGGATGTCAATTGACAGGATCAGAAAAGATCCACGTTCCCTTGACCTACTGTGGTCCAGCTCTTTTAAGTACAAACAATTGTTCATTCTCAAAAGGAAAGCACTGTCGTTTTCAAGGGGACCTCCACTAAACGAACAACATTGTCAAACAGAAATTTTATAGGCCAAGAGGGAATTGAATGGTTTATTTCAAGTTGTGAAGAAAAAGTAAGCCTATCAGCCAAAAATACTTGGCTGAGTAGAACTATCCTTTATAACTTAAATATTCTCCAAAATGAGTGAAAGTCAGGAAAGTCATCAGAATCAACTGGCCTCCTAAAACTTGTTTGAGGAAAATGTACAGACAGAAGCAAATCAAAGGTAGCAGGCTAGCATCATGAGAACATGCAAAACTTCTATTTATTCTCATTACAAAGTCAGATATACAGAGAAGAGAGACAGAGAGGAAGATCTTCCGTCCGATAGCTCACTCCAAGTGGCCGCAATGGCTGGAGCTCAGTCAGTCCGAAGCCAGGAGCGCGGGCCCCCCATGTGGGTGCAGGGTCCCAAGGATGTGGGTCATCCTTGACTGCTTTCCCAGGCCACAAGCAGGGAGCTGGATGGGAAGCAGAGCCGCCGGGATTAGAAACAGTGCCCATATGGGATCTTGGCATGTGAAAGGTGAGGACTTTAACCACTACGCAATTGTGCTGGGCCCAAAATGGAAAACTTTGAAGCTCACCCATAACTGGATGAAGAATACTCAGAAGAAACCAACTAATTTTTAAGTGGATAGATTACTTACTAATAACAGCTACTTACTGTTACTACTTATTAGCAACAGCTTTGAAAGTCAATGGACCACACTCCCAGGTAAGATAGAGTTTGGCTTAATGGATTAAAAAATAACCAAGGATATGTACCTTAAGAAACTCATTAGTAAAGACACACACTGGTGAAAAGATGGAAAAGAATGTTCTACCTAAGTGGAAACCTAAAGCAAGCAGGAGTAGTGCATTAGACAAAATACACTTCAGCCAAAAGCTATAAAAAGATACAAAGATAATCAGATAGTGATCAAGGAATTAATTCAACAATAAGATGGGACAGATTGGGTACTATATATCCAATGCCACAGCATGTCATTTTCTTAAAAAGCCTTATTATATCTAAAGGGAGGGCCCGGCAGTGTGGCCTAGTGTTAAAGTCCTCGCCTTGAATGCCCCGGGATCCCATATGGATGCCAGCTCTAATCCCAGCAGCTCCACTTTCCATCCAGCTCCCTGCTTGTGCTCTGGGAAAACAGTCAAGGACAGCCCAATGCCTTGGGACCCTGCACCTGCGTGGGGGACCTGGAGGAGGTTCCTGGTTGGATCGGCGCAGCACTGGCCATTGTGCTCACTTGGGGAGTAAACATCAGACGGAAGATCTTCCTCCATCTCTCCTCCTCTCTGTATATCTGATTTTGTAACAAAATAAATCTTTTAAAAAAACACATACATATCTAAAGGGAGAGTCAAGCTCCAGATCAAGAAAAGTGAAGTTAAGGAATCAACAAACATGTCAGTCAAGCAAAAAAAAAAAAAAAAAAAAAAAAAAAAAAACAAAAACAAAAACAAAAAACAAAAAGAAAAACCACAGTTCTAGGGTATACAGACACTGACACAGCATTCATTGCAATAGCTTTAGAATATGTACTTGAATACACTAAACTTCCTCTAAGACCACATATTAAACCACAACAAAAAGTACATCATATCTTTTCTAATCACAAAAATATAAATCCAGATAAATTTGGTAATATGAAGCCATAGATTGAGGGGCCAGCCCTGTGGCTCAAGAGGCTAATCTTCCACCTTGCACACCGGCATCCATGTGGGCACTGGTTCATGTTCCGGGGGCCTCACTTCCCATCTAGCCCTCAGCTTATGGCCTGCAAAAGCAGTGGAGGATAGTTCTCGTGCTTGGACCCTGCACCCGTGTGGAAGACCTCAAAGAAGCTCCTGGCTCTTGGCTTGGGATTGGTTCAGCTCCGGCCATTGCAGCCATTTGGAGAGTGAACCAGTAGACAGAAAATCTTCTCTTTGTAACATCTGCCTTTCTAATAAATCTTGAAAACAAAACCATTTGCAGATTAAATATTATGATCCTGAAATCCAAAGAAGAAATGTGGAAGAAATCCAAAAGAAAACTTAAAAATTGAATGAAATGAAAATACAGCATTTCAAAACTTACATAAGACATCTAAAGAAATACTAAGTAAAGGTTGAAGCATTAAATGCCTACATAAAAAAATGGAAAGGTTTCAAACAGGTTAGGTGCATTTTGGGTATCTAGAGAAGGCAGAATAAAATAAATCTCAAAGTTAGCAAAGAAATAAAGATCAAACCAGCAAATGAAGAGAAAAACATGAAAGATCAGTGAAACAAAGGTTATTTCAAAAAGAAATAAAATCAGCAAACTTATAGACTAACCTAGAAACAAAACATTGAAATGAAATTAGAGAGCTGGGCCCAGCGGCGTGGCCTAGCAGCTAAGGTCTTTGCCTTGAACGCTCCAGGATCCTGCATGGGTGCTGTTTCTAATCCCAGCAGCTCCACTTTCCATCCAGCTCCCCTCTTTTGGCTTGGGAAAGCAGTCAAAGACAGCCCAAAGCCTTGGAACCCTGCACCCACATGGGACACCTGGAAGCAGCTGCAGGCACCTGGCTTCCGATCGGTGCAGCACGGGCCATTGCACTCTCAGTATGGAGAACATTCACACAACTCAAAATCAACATACCGTATGATCCAGCAATAGCACTCCTAGCAATACATCCAAAACATCTGTTTCATGAGAAACCAACATGTACCCCTATGATCATAGCAGCACAATCAGTAATTGCTAAAACATGGAAGCAACCAAAATGCCCATCAGCAGAAGACTGGGTAAGAAAGCTATGGTTCATCTACTCCATGAAATACTACTCAGCTATTAACAAAACCAAAATGCAGTTCTTTGTGGCCAAATAGGCCCAACTGGAAACCATAATGCTAAGGGAACTGAGCCAATCCCAAAAGGTTAGATACCACATATTTGCCTTAATGTAAGATGAAATGATGCCAGTTCGAAAAACAGTACCTGTAAATTGTAGTATTATTCCAAGCCCAAACAGTCTGTAGCTCATGCAATAAGATATTGTGATGTAACCAAGGAACCAACAATCAATGTGAGTCAAACTGCTTATGATCTACATCAAAGAATTGTAAGACCTGATATACTTTTAAGACCCTATGCTACTTGGAAATGGGGTGGGAGAGCAGAGAAATCTTCTATCTGCTTAGAATGTGAGGAAGACGTGAAGTATAACCTGTCAGGAATGGAACAAGTAACTCAAACTACAAAGACATATAGGGGGAATCAAGAGCGATCCTGACAATCTCTTAACAGGTCGTACACACAGAGCAGGGGGGCACCCCAGAGTGCAGCAGGTGGCAGGAGGAGGCTTGTATCCCAACCCTGTAGACTCCAGGATCCTAAACAAGGACTATCACTACGGGCACCAAGGACTACATCCCAACCGCCAAGAAGAACATAGGGAATTGGAGTGCCTTCGGAGCCTGAGAATTCTGAGGTCATACACCCCCATCTGGATCTCCCACATGGGATGGAAGAAGCCCAAATCCTTCCTGACAGGATCCAAGGTCATCGGAACAACAGCCAGGAGCCCTGAGCGGTCTGCAGAAACAGAAGAACAGTAAACTTCCTTTGGGACTAGGGAGAGGAGCTTTCTCTGATCCTTACTTAGTTCCAACTTTGGATCCCCACCCTCTCCTGCAAGGACCATCAGGGTCGCTGCAGAGACCCCCCATAAAAAAAATTAGGATAGAGAACAACAAGGAAAGCTTAGAACCAGGAGGAAATGGTCGGCGTGGACTCACACATACCTTACTAGGGAGGACACAAAGATTGGTTACTCCTCACTAAGGCATTGAAGATTTCTCTGCACATCCCTCCTAAAACTGGTCTGCACCTCAACTGTTGACAAATGCCTTGTCAGAGTTATAAGCCAGTTTAGACTATCCTAAAATCTGCCAAGTTCAGCAACATTATGTTTTAACACTATAAACTGCTAAATACTCCAATGAAAATAGACGCGAGCAACTGAATAGTACCCTATAGCCATTTTAAGGTTTATAGAAGCCGGTTCCGTGCATAAACTAAAATTGAAATGCCAATGAAGTACTCACAGGATGTGGTTAAGAACTTGCATTTTAACGTACTGATTACTCAATACCATGTCAATTAACTCCATCATGTTGTAAATTGTTGCTGATGTTTTGTTGTGGCTTTTAATTGATTGGGATGATATTCTGCCAGCTCTATTTTCAGACCAGAGATGATCTCCCCAAGAAACCTGGAGTTTATCTGGACAATAAGATGCTGGACACTATGCAAACTACATGGTTGCTACGAAAGAATCTTGACTTAATTTGAACTGTAATACTGCAACAAGGTGGAACAATCCACCATGGGGGGATGGCATGGGGAGGGGTTGGGGGAATCCCAGAACCTATGAAACTGTCACGTAATGCAACGTACTTCATAAAAAGAAGTGAGGGAATTGTAACTCAAATAATCCACAAGTCTAATTTTCATTGTAGTTAGACTTCCTCTAGAGCTAATAAGTAGGTCCATTGTCTAATTTGATCAATTTCCCACTTTTTACCCACAGCTGTCCAAAGAATAAAAATCCAAAACACATCTAGCCAGAAGGCAGAAAATACAAGCTAAAAATTATGGAATTCTCACAAGTTGGGTACTTAACCACTAACAGCTGTACTTTTCCTAACATTGGTGAGCTATAGAACTCACATACACTGTCTCTTTCAACCAGTCTTTAAAATGTTTGTGGAGAATGATCATGAAAGCCAACGTATGGATTTCAAGTCTGCATGGAAACTTCTCTTTTGACTCCATTTTTACGGACTTTGTGAAGCATCCCACTTCCTACTTCCTCAAACACCTCCACGAGGCAAAGAAGCACCAGACATTCATCCTTGTCTGATCTTCTCCTATCTCGGTATTGAGCGTTTGAGCATTACTCCCACGTTTGTCTACACGAGGAATGTTGCTGGTCAATGCTGACAAATTAACGTCTAGTCTAGTCCAACGCACGTGTCAGTTTCTCTACCATGCCGTAACAGTAAATAACTTCGGAAGTACTCTCAACATTATGGCTTTTCTAGAAATCACTTGGTCCCTAAATGATGGAAAACTTTGCGGAGGGAATCATTGGACAGAAGATTGTCCTCTCTCCTTTCTACATGTCTGGCTTCCCCCAATAAATAAATAAATCTTTAAAAAAATATTCTTACTGTAAAGTCAGATTTACAGAGAGGATGAGGAGACACAAAAATCTTTCATTTGCTGAGCCACTCCAAGTGATTGCAACAGTTGGAGCTGAGCCAGGAGCTTCTAGGTCTCCCATGCCAGTACAGGGTCGCAAGGCTTTGGGCTGGCCTTGACTGCTTCCCCAGGTCACAAGCAAGAAGCTGGATGGGAAGTGGAGCAGCCGGGATACAAGTAAGCGAGCAGCCCTGTGGGATCCTGGCACTTGCAAATGTGTCGACTTTAGTCAATAGGTTACTGCTCCGGGTCCAGTTGGAGATTTGTCACTCAAATGTTTACAGTTAAAGATCCTGACAAGCCATAGAATGTGTTTACATGTAAAATAGTAGCAAGTGAGTACAGCATGGTTTTGCACATGATTTCCTGCACATCTGCAGGTAATTAGTTCAACAGTTGTTCAAATGATAGCAGACACAATCCCTCTGGCAATGTATTTCACTGGAACTGTTCATCTTATTGAGAGTTTCTGGCAGCAAAGCATGATATTCCAACAATTCCTTCATTTTGCTTGACTGAAAAAAAGAAAAAGCTGCCCAGTGACTGCAGTAGACCTTGTTCTTATGGTAAGATTACCAGGGAACTAAGCAAAAACATACATTCAGAATATATGATTTGTTGATGTCCGCTTGGCATTGGTAGGGGACTTGTGCATTGTTTTCTGCAATAGAAAACATGGCATCACACAGTCAATCTTTCCAAGGCTTCAGGGAACTGGCCTCGCTTCTCCTACCCAACTCTCAGTAGACTGCAACTGAGAATTACAGTCATGTTTTTGGAGTTCTTTGAGGTTAGACAATGTGATTTCAGTCTCTGGCTCTTTCCACAAACCAAAATTTATAGTCAGCACTTATTGATAGTTTTACGCTATTGAATAATTTTCAGTCCTGTAAGACGTTGGAGAGGATGCTGGCAAATGCTTTCCTCCTATACATCACTCCCAAGTTACTTAGCTCCCCTCAGTACCTTTCCGTCAGCATTCCAAGTGCCTTATTTACTCCAACTCCCTGGTTTCTGATGAGATGGAAATAGATATTTTAAGAGGATCTTCTCTCTCTCTCTCTCTCCCTCACACACACACACAAGAAGTCTTAGTATATTTCTCCCATGGGAAGGGATGACTGATCAAGAAGGATGGCTGTTTTAAATTTTATTATTTATTTGAAAGAATGGAGGCAAGTAGACACTTGCCTCTTATACTTACTGAAATAAACCAGTCCCCCAAAGACAAATGGTTTCCTTCCTGTTTGTTAGCTAATACAGAGTACAGAAGTGGAATATGACTGAAACTGACACCTTGAGATTTGATTAATGTTTATAACCCTCATCTGTACTCTTGAGAAATAGTGGTTTTTCTACTTACTACTTGTGGAATTCTTTAATGGAGGATTAAACTTGTGGTTATAAACTCAAAGTATGCTGCAGTGAAAAGTTAAACAAAAATTATAAAGGAAGGAGGAGAAAGGGCGAGAGTGTGGCAGAAGGCTAGACAGGTTGGGAAATCTCATTATGCTCTTAACTTTAAGTAAAATACAAGGAATGTATTCCAGTTAAATAAAACTTTACAAAAAAGAGAGTAGAGTAAGAGAATAGAGAAAGATTTTCTATTAACCGATTTAATCTCAAAATGCCTGCCACAGCATGGGCTAGGTCAGACCAAAGGCAGCTGTCAGATATCCATCCCCAGGTGTATGCGGATGGCAGGAACCTAGCTGTTTAGATTATCACTTGGTTACTTCCAGGGTTCATTAAGATGAAGTTAGTATACTTGGCATATGCTTGCTAAGAGGGAATCTCAACTGAACTTGAACTATGGTTACGCAACAACGTGGAGGAACCCACCATGGGGGGAGGGTGTGGGGAAGTGTGGGGAGAATCCCAGTTCCTATGAAATTACAACACAATGTGATTAATGGATAAATTTAATAAAAACAAAAACAAAAACAAAACAAAAGCAAAAAAAGATGAAGTTTAGAGCCCGCAGTTGAAGCAGCATTGGAATCCAGACCCCATGATATGGGCTACAGGAGTCTTCCAGCATCATCTTAATCTCTGCCAACATTTGCCTAGGGATGATATTTTAAACAGTTTAACCATAATAGTAGCAGGAACTAACTTAATCACATGCCTTTAGCAAGTAGGAAAACAAAATGTGAAGCCTGGACTTTGCCACCCAACATCCCTCCCCACGACCTCCCCTACCCTGGCGCTTTACCTTAGGTTCCCTAGTTTTGGTGTTTCTGCTATGTGAAGTAGGATTCGAGTTACAGCTTTTCCATGAGCCAAAATGAGTTATGAGCACTTCATGTATTTGTCAAGAAACTTCTCTGTGCCTTTGTTTCTCATCTGTTGAATAGGATCACTGATTCCTACCTTCTGAAAGTCAGTGATAGTGTGCTTGGTGTAACACTTGGCATGCAGAATGCAGCATTGTTGTTGCCATCTGTGGATCCACTTGCAAAGTATTAATCAGAAATTGGATTCCCTACATATTAAGTGAATATTTCTCAAATTTGAAATCTAAGAATAGGATGGCTTATCTGTAGGTCCCTTAGTTTAGGGACCGCTATGCTGCTGGTTTGACCTACACAGATAGAATGTACATATCAATATGTAATATTATACAAAAAGACATACTCATAACCCAGGCTCAGAAATGACTAATCAAATCCTCAAACAGCATCAAGTGCTCATATAGACAGTATGAAAAGTACAGGTTCACAAATATTTCCTTTCCATATATATTCTTTATACAATGTTAACATTGTTATGGGAAAATAGCTGAATAGTTCCTTTTGTCCTTGCCAGCAAAGTGACACAACAAGAGGGTAACAGAGCCGGCATTTCTCAACATGCTCCTCTTTATTTTTCTCTAATTTAAATCTAGGCATCCCAGACTGGACGAGTCACTCTTTATGGACCTAAACTGCTCAAATAGTAGACAATTACTTAAAAAATCCTTCTCCAACTCTCTCCCCCATATCCGGCCACATGCTGTGATGCATGACTGCTGGCCTTGTCCGAAGGCTTCTCTAAGCCAGTGACTCACCATAGCTCTATTACCATGAAGCCAAAGATCAGCAGTCTCCTTATGTACAAACTATCGCTGCAAGTTTGATCAGTTCCTTTATTGCACGAGTAGGTACTGTTTATGACTCAGCCAAAACTTTTCTCATGGCAATAACAAAGACAAATTAAGGATAAAGGGCCCGGTGGTGTGGCCTAGCGGCTAAAGTCCTCGCCTTGAAAGCCCCGGGATCCCATATGGGCGCCAGTTCTAATCCCAGCAGCTCCACTTCCCATCCAGTTCCCTGCTTGTGGCCCGGGAAATCAGTTGAGGATGGCCCAATGCTTTGGGACCCTGCACCCGCATGGGAGACCTGGAAGAGGTTCCTGGTTCCCGGCTTCGGATTGGCGTGCACCGGCCATTGCGGCTCACTTGGGGAGTGAATCATTGGATGGAAGATCTTCCTCCCTGTCTCTCCTCCTCAATTGCCGGAGCAGAGTTGATGCGAAGCCAGGAGTTAGGAGCTTTTTCTGTGTCCCCAGGCTTTGGGCCATCCTATAGTGCTTTCCCAGGCTGCAAGCAGGGAGCTGGATGGGCAGTGGAGCAGCAGACACGCAGTGGCACCCATATGGGATCCTGGTGACTTCCAGGCAAGGATTTAGCCACTAGGCCACTGTGCTGGGTCCGTAGGATCATAGTTTAATGGAATTAATTTCAAGTCCTGAGCATCAATGAGGGGGTCGCAGGTGGGTAGGGAAGAGGTAAATCCTCTCCAGAGAGGTTAGTTTTCTGAGACCTCCACATTTATTGCTATATACAAACTTGCAAAATAATCTGTATGAAAGATTAGGTACACCAGGAAATAGGATATCAAGAGTGAGAAAAAGCAAAACTAGATCCACGAATTGCACATTGAGAAACAGTAACCATGGGAAATGTGATCAACATTGTCTTTAAAGCAATAAAATACAAGCAGATTTAGAAGCAGAAGCAAAAGACATGGACTTGAAAATGATCTACTAGAACTTCTGGAAATGAAATTTTATACACAAAGTATTACCAAGTCAATAGATTTAGTCAATTAGACATACTTGACATGGGCAAAGCAGGCAGGCAGTGAGGGACAGGAAGCTGAATACTGCCAACACCCTAGCCATCCGCACTTCCATCTCCTCCAGGCTGTTTCCACATGGCCAAAGCCTCAGCACACATGCTCTGCATCCTGCAGCTAAGCCTCACTTTGCATCAGGTACCAGGTGTCCTTAACCACCATAAGGGGCTCACCACACATACTATAGCTACACTCCTTATGCTAGAAGGAAAATGTAACCCCAGCCAGGTGGGAAAATTGTCCCTTTTGAGATTGCCTGCACACATTATCTGAGTGAGGACTGTCCTTTTGTCCTACTGTCCAGAGGGTGAAAGATTGTTCTGTCTCTCATCCTCCCTGTAAATCTGCCTTTCCAATAAAAAATAAATCTTTAAAAATAAAAATATAGCCACCATGAAAACACAGGCTGGTACCAAATTCCCTAACAGAACAGATGCACCAAACAAAAGTGGGAGAGAGCCCAGGCTTCGCACACAGAAAGCTCCCAGAGTGCAAGGGTGAAGGACAGGAGAAGCAGAAAAGAACATTTAAATCAGCCACCAAAACAGCAGGGATTTGTTTTTGTCTACCAGCATTAACCTTGAATGTAATGGGTTCAGTTTCCCAGTTGAAACATACAGGTAGACCAAATCATTTTAAAAATCAAATAAAATTAAAAATAAAAAAAGACTCAATGCCCTGCACAGATCCCTAGGCATTGATACAAGGTTTAAAGCAAACTGACCTTCTAGCCACTCAGAGAGCTTTTCTTCTGGCAGGTGGAAGACACCGTTTTCCTTCAGTACACGTAGGGGGACAAATGTTTTCTAGGCTGGGACAGGCCACAGAGTCTCAGCACATTTTGAGAAACTGAAATCATACCATGTATCTTCTCAGGTGACAGAGGAATAACACTAGAAATCAACATCAAGAAACATGGAAAACTGAGAAATGGGACAGCATGCACCTGCGCGACCAATGGGCCATCCAATAAATTGAGAAGTGAACAAAAATTCCTTGGAAGCAGGAAGTTTATCACAGTAAACACACAAAATAACTGGAAAGAGGTTAAACTAATGATGCAGGGGTGAGAAAAGCAAAAACAAGCTGTAGGAGAAAAGCAACTGGAGATGAGAAAGGCACCGCTACCATGGATACCACACATCCACAAGGATCCTAAGAAACGGTTGTGAACAACATGCTCATCAATTGGAAAACCTGGAGGGAATGGAAGAATTCCTGGATAAACAAAACCTATGCAAAATAAATCAATATGTAGAGTATCCAGAAAGACCCACCACAAGTGACAGTGAGAAATTTCAGAGTTCCAGGGCCTGAAGGTTTCATAACAGAATTCTACAAACTAGTTAAAACAGCATTATCTCTAACACTCCTCCAACTATTCCAAAATGCTGAGAAGTTCAGAACTCTCAAACTCCTTTCATGAGGGCCAAGTTACTCTGATGCCAAACTCAAACAAAGCTACAACACCAACAGGAGACTGCACACCAGGATCCTTGATGAGCCTGCTCAAGCCAACAGTGACACCAGACACCCAACACTGCATTAAGATCATACATCGTAACCGAGTGGAATTTATCCCAGTGTGGCTCAATATTTACACATCAGGTAATAATCACATCAATCAAATCAACAAAAGCCGTGAGACCTCAACAGAGCAGAAAAACTCTTGCAATTCAGTGTCTCTTTGTGATAAAAACTCACTAAAAAATTAGGTAAAGAAACAACCTTCAAAACTATAACAAAGATGGTATATGACACACACACAGCCAAAATTACATTGAATGGGACAAAACTCAAAAACATTTCCCTTCAAATTGAGAAAAACAGGATGTCCATTTTCCACACTCTAATAATGCTGCAAGAGTTAAAGCAACTAGGGAAGAAAAACAGAAAAAGAACATTGAAATTGGAAAGGAAGAAATAGTGTTTATAGATGACATGACTTGCATACAGAAGAGCCTAAACACTCCATGACAAGTTAGTTGATCCACCCATTCAGTTGATTCATAAGTTAGAAAATCAACATGCAAAAACAATAGTGTTTTAATATACCAACAGTGATTTTAGGAAAAATCATGAAACAATCCCATTCACAATAACTAAAAACTTTAAATACCTAGGAGTACATGTTTTTAAAGATTTATTTATTGGGCCCAGCGGCATGGCCTAGCGGCTAAAGTCCTCACCCTGACCACATCAGGATCCCATATGGCCGCTGGTTCTAATCCCAGCAGCTCCGCTTCCCATCCAGCTCCCTGCTTGTGGCCTGGGAAAGCAGTCGAGGATGGCCCAAAGTCTTGGGACCCTGCACCCACATGGGAGACCTGGAGGAGGTTCTAGGCTCCTGGCTTCGGATTGGCGCAGCACTGGCCGTTGCGGTCACTTGGGGAGTGAACCATCGGATGGAGGATCTTCCTGTCTCTCCTCCTCTATGTGTATCTGACTTTCCAATAAAAAATAAATAAATCTTAAAAATATTTATTTATTTACCTGAAAGGTAGAGTTACAAAGAGAGACAGACAGACAGACAGACAGACAGATTAATCTTCCATCCACAGGCTCACTTCTCACATGGCTACAGAGGCCAAGGCTGGGCCAAGCTGAAGCCAAGTACTTCTTCTACATCACGTGGGTGCAGGGTCCCAAGGACTTGGGCCATCTTCTGTTGCCTTCCCAGGCTATTCCCAGGGAGCTGGGTCAGAAGTAAAGCAGCTGCAACTTGAACTGGTGCCCACATAGAATCCTGGAGTCACAGGCAGTGACTTAATCAGCTATGCCACAATGACAGTCCCAGGAGTAACTTCACCCCAAAATGTGAAAGATCTCTACAATGGAAATTATAAAACAATGATGGAAGAAATAACCAACACACACACACACACACACACACACACACACACACACACACAAATGTGTATTGGAAGAATCAATGTCATTAGAGTATCCATACAACTCAAAGAAATCTAGATTCAGCAAGTCCCTATCAATATACCAAGGACATTCTATACAGAATTAGAAAAACACAATTCTAGAATTCATATGAAATTGAAATATCCCAAAATAACCAAACAAATACAAAGCATCCCCCTCTCTTTCCTCCTCCACAAATCAAGCAGGTGTATCATAACACCCTATTTCAAACAGCACTACAAAGCTACAGTAATTAAATCAGTATGGTACTGACATACAAACACATAAGTCAACCAAAAAGGGAACTCAGAAATAAACTCACATATATGTAGTCCACTGACTGCTGACAAAGTGCCAAGAACATACATTACAGAAATGGTGGTCTTTCCAATAAATGGTGCTAACACAAGGAACGCAGAATGAGAGTTCTACCTCTCTTCATGTACTAAAACCAAAGTCCTAAATCTAAGCCCTGAACTATGAAAGCATTAGGAAAAAAAATGTAGGTGAAATACACAAATATTTGGCTAGACAATGATTCCTTGGATAAGACCCCTTGAAAGCATGGGCAACAAGAGCAAAACTAGGGTCTGCACGGTATCCTAGCGGCTAAAGTCCTTGCCTTGCACGTGGTGGGATTCCATGTGGGCTCTCTGGTTCATGTCCCAGCAACCCCGCTTCCCATCCAGCTCCCTGTTCATGGCCTGGGAAAGCAGTCAAGGTCGGCCCAAAGCCTTGGGACCCTGCACCCGCGTGGGAGACCTGGAAGACTCTTCAGACTAGCTCAGCCAGGGCAGGGTGTGGAATGTGCCCAGTTGGGCCAGACTGCAACACCCACCAACAAGAGCTGAGACTGCAGGTAGGCCACACTAGGTTGGGTTGAAGCACCTGCCAGCATGTACAAGATCCAGGGCTAAGAAAGGTTCTGGTAGGAGAACTTTGGGGACTCCTTTGTTGGGCTGTAGCTACCACTGGGGAGTGACAAGAGCCAGAGCTGGGGGTTGGATTGGGCTGAGCAAGCCTGCAGCATGCTTTGGCATGCATGTGGGCTAAGTTTGGAGGCAGAGCAGACTGGGCTATGCTCCAGCATCCACTGGCACTTGCAAGAACCTGAATGGCTGTGGGATGGGCCATGCTAGGCTACAATACCCACTATTCAGTGCCGGGACCAGGAGCCAGCTCTATCAAGTGGGGCCGCAGCAGCCCCCACACATGTGAGATTAAGATCTGGGGATACAAAAATAGGTCTGATGGGAATTGAAGAACTCCTCTGCTACGGTGCAACTCCTAGTAGTTAGTGTGAAAGCCAGAGCTAGGGGCAGGCCAGACTGGGCCAGTCCACGACATATACTGGCACAAACGAGAGTCAAAAGGGGGCTCAGGCGCAGCCGGGTTGAAGCATAACACCCCCCAGTTCATATGCAGGTTGGGAGTGGGCCAGGCCAGGCTGAACTAGGCTGCCACCCCACTGACAAGTGCTGGGACTGGGCGCAAGCCATAACAGGCTCGATTGTAGTAACCACTGGCAAGTACAAGATCTGTGTCTGGGAGTGGATCTGGCAGGGAAACTGTGGGTACTCCTCTGCTAGGCTGCAGCTCTCACTGGTGAGGACAATGGCAGGGCTGTTGGAAGACCAATCTGGGCAAGGTGGTAGCACCCACTGGCATGTGTGCGGGCTAGGTCTGGGGTGAATCGGGCTGAGCTAACATGTAGCACCCATGAGTGTGCTCAAGAGCCAGACGGGATGCAGGACAGACCAGGCTAGGCTGCAGCACAAGCCAGCAACACACAAAAACCGGGATTGGATACAGGCCTGGTGAGGTTTTTGGAGGTTGCCCCAACTAGGCCATGGCACCTGCTGGTGCACAGGAGACTGGGCCTGTGGCAGGCTTAGCTGGGCTGGGTTAGGCTGTAGCATGTGTCCGTTTGCATGAGAGATGGGGCTGTGTAGCACTGACCAGGTAGATGCATTCACTAGCATGTGTGTTGGCTTGTGCACGAGACAGGCCACGTCTGACCCTGGATCATCAAAGAACCGTCTGCAATTCCTGGGTGCTGATGGAGTTTGACAGCAAGGAATGGTACTTCCCCCCTCCTCCCCTGCTGACACAGGAAGAAAAAAAAAAAAACATTAAAAGATATGTCCCACTCACCCTCCTCCATACCTGAACCCTCCCACCCTAATCAGAGGCCCACTTGGGCATCCCTTTCAACTGTATAAACAATAGTAAAAAGGAAATTTAAAATTAAAAAAAAGAAAACTCACCAGAGTCTTTTTTTTATTGGCAACGTTACTAAGAGACTGTGGGCAAATGAAACTCATATAACTAGATATTTGTGTGCAAAAATTTAAATGAGCCTCTTTCACTGAAAAAAAATCAATGCAAACTGATTTAAAAAATAGTTAGAAGCTACTGAACCATTACACTCTTAAAAATAATGGGGGCTTGGCACAGCAGCCTAGTTGGCATGGCAGCCTAGTGGCTAACTCCTCTCCTTCTAAGCATCAGGATCCTATATGGGCACTAGTTCATGTCCCAGCTGCTCCACTTCCCATCCAGCTCCCTGCTTGTGGTCTGGGAAAGCAGTCGAGGATGGCCCAAAGCTTTGGGACCCTGCACCCGCGTGGGGGACCTGGAAGAAGCTCCTGGCTCCTGGCTCCTGGCTGCAGATCAGCTCAGCTCCAGCCATTACAGCCACTTGGGAAGTGTACCGCCAGTTGGAAGATTCTTCTGTCTTTCCTTCTCTCTGTAAATCTGACTTTCTAATAAAAATAAATAAGTCTTTTTTCAAAAGAAGAGAAAAGTAAGATAAATATTTCCTGTTACTGTGCATGGGAAGGCAGAAGAGTGGCTCCAATGCTTGGGCCCCTGCTCCCATGTTCGAGTGCTGGGTGAGGTTCCTGGCTTCAGCCTGGCCTGGTCCTGGCCGGTGTGGTCATTTGATGAGTGACCCAGAAAATAGAAAGATGCTTTTTCTCTGACTCTCCCCATCTCCCTGTAACTCTTTCAACACAGCAAATAACTAAGTAAGTTAATCTTTTTAAAAAGGAAACAAATCTAAAAAGACATTTTTCAAAGAAAGACATTCAAATGCCAACGGGTATACCGACAATACTCTCAACACTGTTAATAACCAGGGAAATGCAGACACCATGGCATGTCACTGCATCCAGTTAGCATGGCCAACATCGAACAGAGAAAAGGCAGCGAGGACAGGTGAGAAGGCGGAGAAAAGGAAACCTCGGGTTTATGGTTGGGAGTGTGAGTCAGCACAGCCATCGGCGGAAACCAGGCCAGATACTCCCCAGATTAGAACTCGAACTATCTGCGGGGAATGAGACATCATACAGTATTTCACACATATGTGTAATTTTTGTTATTATATATATATATACACATCTAATTTTATGTATTAGTTAAAAGTTTAAAAAACTTTTAAAGACATTTAAGATAACAGATGGAAGATGGCTCCCTCTAACCAAGCCTTTCAAATAAACAAATCTTAAACACACACACACAAAGGAATGCCTAGGTGTTATACTCGTTCATTACATTAATATGTTAACATTATAGCTAGATGTTATCATATAAAGGTGGCTGTATGATGTTACCTGGAAACTTGCCTACCACTGTAACTATGAGAAAATAAGAAAAACTGCCTAGGATATTTCTTACAAACTGCAAGTGACCTGCAGATGTGGGGATGAGAACCCCCTCTGGCAGCAGGTCACCAGGAGTGGCTGGGCAGGAGAGGGCTGGATGGGAGCCAGGTCCCAGGCTGTCCCTTCCGTGGCCCCTATGGGGCTGGCTGCGGGCCAGAGCCCCAGTTTCTCCCTTTGACTTCATGGACCCTTTGGAGCTGGCAAGGTAACTTGCCCTGCTCACCTTGAGGCCTGGCAGCAGTGCCCCTGCAAAGCGTTTGTGTCTGCTGTGATCTGAGTACCAGTCTGGATGAATTTCACTTCATTCTGGGAGAAACAGTGTATTCTCTCACCTCTGTCTTCCAGGTTCTGCAGCTTATGTTTGACACTCGTATTGTCCACTAGTGACTCTCGGTTCCCAACCTTAAAGACAAATAAAACACAGTTGACTGAGAAATACATGAACATACTTTTGTAACCGATATGTAAATGTTATATAATTACACACATACACATATATATGTAGTTATGCATGTGTGTATGTATACATATGTGTGTAACAAATGTAGTAGTCCCTTAAACATAACAAGCTCATGTTATGTGAATACATTAATTCTGGAGAAAGAACAGATGAATAGCCAACCACAAAGTAGCATCTTAGAAGTGTGATTGTGGGGTCTTGGGTGAGGCTGCCACCTGAGACGCCCACATGCTATATTACAGTGCCTGGTTGGGGTTCTTGCCACTCCACTTCTGATCCAGTTTCCAGTAATATGCGTTTTGGGAGGCAGCAGATGATGGGTTAAGTACTTCAGTTCCTGCTACCCAACTGGGAAGCCAGGATGGAGGTCTAGCTTCCTGGCTTTGCCCTGGCCATTGTGAAATATGGGAGAGTGAATCACTCTCACTGTGAGCTCGCTCACTCTCCACTTTTCAAACACATGACATTTTTGTAAAGGTACCTTGGAGGCGTTTTCTTCAGCTCTGAGCACTCCCTGGAAGAGAACCCACTCAGCAGCCGGGGACTTGCATATTCTGCATGTGAGGAAGAGGAGGTTCCAGTGAACAAACACACCAGCAATGAGGCAGTCACATCACACTACTGCTCTCCATAGTAAACCCAATTCCTTAAAACTGGACATAGTGCTAAATAAAATCCCAATGTTGCATTTTCAAGATGTTTGTTTCTTAGATTCGTAGTTCTGTAGACAAAACAGCCAATCACCTTGATGCACTAACTCAACAACGTTGGTAGCTATCCATCTGGGTAAGGTCACCCCATGAGTCTTCTCTTTTCTCCCCAAGGACCCCCTCCGTATTTCCTCTGACTCATGTGTGTGAGACATGATTTGACACATGTGTGCTGTGTGAGAGTTGTCATATTAACACCGAGGTCAACATCCACGCTGTGTCTCATATCCCTACCACTTGTTCCCTCTCCACCTGCTCACTCGGCGAGGGGTGTGTAGTTGCTTCTCACATCCTGTTAAGAATGTGACAATGCCCATAGAAACGTAGACATCTTTCTGATATACCATTTCCCTTGGATGGAATCTCACAAGGGAGACTGTCATATTGTCCCATTTTTAATTTTTTGAGAAACTCCAGTAACTTTTCCCTCTGTTGGCTGCACTGATGTGTATCCCACCGACAGACACCATCCCATTCAACACTTCTGCTCGTCCTTCCGCACTAATCACCAAGCAGACGTGAAGTTATGGCTCATTGTGCTTCTAATTTCATTCCCTGGTGTTGAGTGCCTTTTCACATTCCTGTAAGCCGTCTGTATGCTTTCCTTAGTCAACTGTCTATTCAAATCCTTTGACTATTTTGTGTAAATTAGGTTACTTGGACTTTTTTGCTGTTGAGTTGTATGAGTTGTGTATTTTTAACACTATATCTTATATACTATCCTTATATACTTATCATATACCTCAGATATATGATGTAAAAATATTTTCCCTAGGATCACCACTGTGAGAGGGCTAAGCAGTCACTTACAGTGCCACCACCCTGTATGGGCACCAGTTCAAGTCCTTACTGTTCCATTTCCCATACAGTTTCCTGCTAACATGCCTGGGAAAGCAGCAGCAAATGGCTTGAGTGCTTGGCCTCTGTGTTCATACAGGAGACCTGGAGAAAGTCCCAGGCTCCCGCATCAGCACGGCACAGTCCCAGCTGTTGTGGTCATGTGGGGAATAAACCAGCAAATGGAAGGTCTTGCCCTCAATCTCCTTTCTAACACTGCCATTCCAATAAATAAATTCATCTTCAGAAGAAGAAAATATTTTCCTATTCTGTAGGCTGCCTTTTGATTTTGTTGATGGTTTCCTTTGCTATGTGAAGACTGTTCAGCTTGCAGTACCGGTTCATTTTTACTCTGTTGCCTGTGGTTTTGGTGTTATATTCAAAACAAAGCAAAACAAAACACTACCAAGAATACTAAGTACCAGAACAGTGGGGAAAAAAAAAAAAAAACAGAGAATATCAAGGACCTATTTACACATTTTTTATTGGAATCTTTATGGGTCCTAATCTTTTTTTTAAAAAAAGATTTATTTATTTTTATTACAAAGTCAGATATACAGGTAGGAAGAGACACAGAGAAGATCTTCCATCCATTGATTCACTCAACAAGTGACCGCAATGGCCGGTGCTGCGCTGATCCGAAGCCAGGAACCAGGAACTTACTCTAGGCCTCCCAAGGTCCCAAGGCTTTGGGCTGTCCTCCACTGCTTTCCCAGGTCACAAGCAGGGAGCTGGATGAGAAGTGGAGCTGCTGGGACTAGAACCGGCACCCATATGGGATCCCGGCGCATTCAAGGCGAGGACTTTAGCCACTAGGCCACCGCACCAGACATACCGGTCCTAATCTTACATTTATATTTTTAGTCCATTTTGAGTCTGTTTGCACATAAAGCGTAACATGTCCCCAATTTCATTTTTTAACATACATGTGAATATCATGTTCTCTCAACACCATCTCATAAAGAAACTTTTTCCCCCATTGTATATATCTTTTTAAGATTTATTCATTTTTACTGGAAAGTCAGATATACAGAGAGGAGGAGAGAAAGAGAGGAAGATTCTCTGTCCGATGATTCAGTTCCCAAGTGGCTGCAATGGCCAGAGCTGAGCCAGTCTGAAGCCAGGAGCCAGGAGCTCCTCTGGGTCTCCCACATGAGAGCAGGGTCCCAACGCTTTGGGCCATCCTTGGCTGTGCCCCCAGGCCACAATCAAGGAGCTGGATGGGAGGTGGGACCACTGGAACCACAGCCAGCACATACATGGGATCCCAACACGTCCAAGGTGAGGACCTCAGTCGCTAGGCTATTGTACTGGACCCCTCATTGTATATTATTAACACTTTTCAACAATCAGTTGGATCATGCTGTATGTGGTTTCTTTTTTTTTTTTTTTAAGATTTCTTTCTTTTACTTGAAGTCAAAATTACACAGAAGAGACTGAGATCACCCATCCACTAGTTTACTTCCCAAATGACTGCAACAGCCAGAGCCGGGCTGGTCTAAAGTTCGGGGCCAGGAGCTTCTTCCCAATCTCCCGCATGGGTACAGAAACTCAAGCACTTGAGCCATCCTCCTCACCTTCTCAGGTCATTAGCAGGGAGCTGGATCAGAAATTGAGCAGCTAGGACTAGAACTGGCACCCACAGGGTCTGCGGGTGCCACACGTGGAAGCTTAGCCTGCAACACCACCCTGGTGGGCACTATACTTTGCTTTCTGAGGTGTCAGGCTGTTCCAGGGGTCTGATGCACCTCTGTTCCATCACCATAGCTTTCCAATACAGCCGGAAGCCAAGCAGCTTTGCCCTTCTCTGTCAAGACTGCTTTGGTTACTGGGGGATTTGAGGTCCTACACGCATTGAAGGATTGATTTTTTTTTAACTCTGTGAAAACTGACAGACATTTTATCAAATGGGAATGCAGATATCTTTCTGATATACCATTTCCCTTGGATGGAACTCAGAAGGGAGACTGTCATATTGTCCTATTTTTAATTTTTGGGAGGCATGGCCATCTTTACAACATTAACAATATTAATTCCTTATTCAACTTATTTCATTACTATCCCATGGTTTTGGTATCTAGCTCTCTCCTCTCTTTGGATTTATTGCTACTTTTAATTCTTTTGGATTCGATTTTTAAAAGATATATTTAGATTCATTGGAAAGGCAGATTTATAGAGAAGGTGAGACAGAGAGAAAGATCTTTCAGAAAGTTTGCTGGTTCATTCCACAAGTGGTCACGATGGCTAGAGCTGAGCTGATCTGAAGCCAAGAGCCTGGAACGTCTTTCTCTGGGTCTCCCACGCGAGTGCAAGGTCCCAAGGCTTTGGGCCGTCCTCAACTGCTTTCCCAGGCCACAAGCAGGGAGCTGGATGGGAAGTGGAGCAGCCAGTATACAAACCGGTGCCCATATGAGATCTCAGTGCACACAGGGCGAGAATTCAGGCACTAGGCTATTGTGCTGCGCCCTCGCTTCTATTTTAATGGGATGGTTTTCTTGATTTTTCAGATGGTTCACTTTTAAATCATGTAGAAGCACAGGTTTTTGCACTTTGATTTTCCACCCTGAAACTTTACTGAGTTGATGTGATTAGTTCTCACAGAGTCAGGGGAGTCTGTTTCCCATATATTGATCATCTCACCCAAACAGTGGAAACTTCACTTCTTTCTTTTTGATTTGGAAGTTTTCCTTCCCTGCTTGCTTGCTCTGTCTGGGACTTCTACTACTGTTACAAAGGGGAGAGGACAACACTGTCTTGCTCCTGATCTTAGAAGAACAGTTTTCAACTTCTCACCTCTGACTATGTTGTTAGCTGTGGACCTGATGCTATTAGTTTTCATTGTGTTGAAGTACAATCCATAAATACCTAATTTGTTGAGGGTTTACATCACAAAGTTATTTTGAATCTTGTCAAATACTTCAAGTTATTTTGAATCTTGTCAAATCTTGTATTTATTTTTCTTTGTAAAGGCAGATTAAATTTATAGAGAGAAGGAGAAACAGAGAAAGATCTTCCACCTGCTGGCTTACTTCCCAAGTGGCTGCAATGGTTGGAGCTGAGCCAATCTAAAGCCAGGAGCCAGGAGCTCCTCCCAGGTCTCCCACATGGGTGCAGGGTCCCAAGGCCTTTGGCCATCCTCTACTGCTCTCCCAGACCACAGGCAGGGAGCTAGAAGGAAAGCAGGGACAGCTGGTACATGAACCAGCCCATTACGGGATTCTGGGGCTTACAAGGTGAGGATCTATCCAGCTAAGCCATCATGCAAGGCACATCAAATTCCATTTTATATGTCTGTCAAATCAATGGTCAAGGATGACATATTACTACTACTTGAATAATCTGTGAATATTTTAAGATTTTATTATATATATAAGTGAAACGGGTAACTTTTTTTGATTGTTGTTCCTAACCCTTGCCTGAATTCCCACTGAACTCGTGTTTCCACTTGAGTTCCTTGTTTAGTGGACCATTGAGCCTTTGCTCACAATGTAAACTGAAAAGATGTTATCTGGAGAATGAAGAAAGGAAGGGAGCAAGGGAGAAAGAGAAGGGAAGCATTAGTAGATTGTTAAACACGAATCTACACTGTATCAACACCGCATTAACACGGTGGGGGAGGGATGTTCCAGAATTTCAGAAGGTATATTAAAACACAAAACCTCCACATCGTTTTTGTGGAGATAATCACATCTTCACACATTCCTCAATAGATAGCAAAAGAAAGTTGCTTTATTTACCACAGAGTGTCTTTACTGGAAAATATGTCAACAGGAAGTCACAAACCTGGTTTCTGGGAGAAATCTTCAGGAATTAAGGTGGCAGGACTCCCCGGCAACTCTGGTTCAGCGATCTCTGGGCGTGTGGCCTTCCTCTGCCTGGACGTGTCCTGTACTGGTGTGAGAAGTTCAGCCAATCCAGACACATTCAAAACATCATAAAAAAACAAATCCTCTAAGACACTGAAGAAGTGGAATTATTGGATGCTTAAGCATTTAAAAATCGGTGTTTAAGTTTCAGTTGATCACTGTTAACCAGCAGTTCTCAAAGTATGACGATGCAACACCTTACAGCTTGATAGAAATGCAAATTCACAATCTTTTAAAAACTATGATTTATTTTTAATTTATTTATTTGAAATTCAGAGTTACAGAGTGAGAGAGGCGAAGACAGAGAACTCTTATGTTTTCTGATTTATCCCCCAGCTGGCTGCCATGGCTGGAGCTGCACCTGTCTCAATCTGGGAGTCAAGAGCATCTTCCGTATCGCCCACATGGGTGCAGGGAACCAAGGACCTGGGTCCTGCTCTGTTGTTTTCCCAGGTACAACAGCAGAGAGCTGGATTTGAAGTGGAGCAGCTGGGATGTGAATCAGTGCCCATTTGAGATGCCAGTGCCAAATGGCGTAGCCTGATATGCCAGTCCACTGGCCCCAGCAATCCCTGTTTAACAAACCATCCTGCTCATTCTGACAGTCGCTGAAGTTTGAGAACCTGTGTTCTAAACCGGGGCTCAGTCCAACCCACTGCTGACTCTTGTAAATAAAGTTTTATTGTAACACAGAGCACATTTTCACATTATGATTGCTTTGGGGTTACAAGTCCAGAGATGATGTGTTGCCAAAAAAGCTGCAAAGTTTGCAGAGCCTAAATTTGTTTTGTTTTGTTTTGTTTTACCATTTTCTCTGTCTCTTCTCTTTCTGCTGCTTTGCTTTCAAGTGAAACAAATGGGTGTCAGCAGGTGAAGTTGCCTTTTGGCCTGCACCCCGCATCACAGAGCTGGCAAGCCCCCCAGGCCCTCCACTTCCCCTTCCCGCTGTGCCAGCACAGCAGGCAGAGGATGCTGCCTCAAGTGCTTGGTGCCCTGCCACCCAGACAGAGGTCCTGGATAGAGTTCCAGGCTCTGGCCTCAGCCTGGCCTAGCTCTGGCTGCAGGCATGTGGGACATGAAGTAGAAGTGCCTCTTTCTCCCTGTTTCCCTGTACACCCGTCACCACCACTGCCAGCTCTGCCTCTGAAGTTCAATGGAAGCATATTAAGACTTATCCTATGTAGCAGGACAGAAACATTTCCCCTAATCTTTGCTCCAAGTCAATCATACTTTGACCAGCAGTATTTATGGAAAATCATCAATTCATAGGAAATGCTAAGTTGTCCTTGCCATTGCTGCTGGAGTGATTTCCAAACCATTAGACCACTGGTTTGTTTTTCTCATATTCCTGAAAGCCTTAGAAAGAAATAGGCTCATCATAGCCATAACACGCAGAAGCAGTACAAAGTGGTACAAAGTGGATTTATTTACCTGATCTTTCTCATTGTGGCTAGCACTGCTGAGAAAAAAAAAGTGGCAGAACTGGAAGAAAAAGAAGCCAATTATACCATGGCTATATTTCCTGAAGAGACAGAAACTCAGCTCCCAGATATGCAGGGCCATGCCAGGAACGACGGCAACCTCCCACCTGCCACCTACAGACCCCTTCACTGTTCACCTCTTTCCTCACCACCCAGGCTTTGTCTCTGAGCACCACCAGCACGCCCTCACTGTGTCCTCCTGGTGTCACAGGCTTGCTGCCCCATCCTCTCTGCCCTTCAAATCCCACTTTGCTTCAGTCCCACTCCCCCATCTTCGGAGCCTTGCCACATGTCCCGCCCTGAACTTACTGCAAACAGCTGTAACTCATAGTGAACAGTGCTTGGTCCATTCTCAGCTCTCTGTCTGAGAACTGTTCATTCCACATCTGCTCAATGTCCGTGAGACACAGAGACGGGGAAGGAGGGTGCACTGGGCGCCCAGTTCTCGGGCATCCTTTCATTTAGCACACTGAGAAGTTAATCCCTGCTGGTTGATTTCAGAGATGCCTCAGAAGCCAAATGCCAAACTTACCGCTGCCACATTTTCGGACTTTCGTCTTCCTTCTTCTATTACAATATGCTATTAGCATTTTCTTCTTCTGGTCACCAGTCCAAGACTGCTCACTGGCACTGCTACTGGAAGCCTAATTGCTCTCAGAAAAGAGATGTTTCCTGTAATTAACCTATTACAAACACAAATGAAATGATCAATGAAACCATCGAAGGGGTGTCGGCACCATTTATGTATGAGCAATCTATTACTACAAAGTTACACAGAAGAGAAGTGACTATTGAAGACTGGGCTCTTATACAAATGTGATTCAGAAGTAATGGCGAGGAGAAAAATAATTTCTCATGAGTCAGTTATCAACCAAGATGCGGTCTCAAGGATGACAAAATTCTAATTAGGCATTTACAACTAAGATGTAAGAGTTGCCAACTTTAAAATACTAAAAATTTTATTTATTTATTTATTTGAATGGCAGAGTTATAGAGAGACAGAGGGAGAGACAGGAATCGTCCATGGGCTAGTTCACTTTCCAGTGGCTGCAATAGTCAGAGCTGGACCAGGCAGAAGCTGGGAAATGAGTCTAAGCACTTGAGTGTTCTCTGTTGCTTTCCCACACAGCCCAGCAGGCAGCAGGACTGGAAGTGGAGCATTCAGAGTCCAATGTGGGATGCTGGTGCTGCAGGCAGCAGCCTACATTTTTATGCCTCAACACTAACCCTTAGGCATTTCCTGAACAGAAGGATCTGCTTAAAGAATTGAAAACAAGGGCCCAGCGTGATAGCCTAGTGGCTCAATCCTTGCCCTGCATCTACCATGATCACATATAGGTGCCAGTTCATGTCCCAGCTGCTCTACTTCCCATCCAGCTCCTGCCTGTTGTCTGGGAAAGCAGCAGAGGATGACCCAAAGCCTTGGGACCTGGCACCCATATGGGAGACCTGGTGGAGGCTCCTGGCTCCTATCTTCAGATAGGCTCAGCTCCAGCTGTTGTGGCTACTTGGGGAGTGAACCAGTGCACAGCTGATCTTTCTCTCTGTTTCTCCTCTTTGTATACCTGCCTTTCCAATTAAAATAAAATCAAATAAGTTTTTTTAAAAAATGATTGAAGAGTAGAGATTTGATCTAGTGGTTAAGACAACAGTTGACATGCCCACATGCCCCATCAGATTCCAGCTCTAGCCTGGCAGGCAGTGGTGAGGACTGAAGTAGTGTGTCTCTGTCCCCAAGACACAGCCTGGGATTGAATTCTTGGCTCCTGACTTTAAGCCCAACTTTTCATGGTCATTTGATGGGCTGGAACAGCAGATTGAAGCTGCCTAACTTCCTTTCTGCAACAGTGTCTGAGTAATGAATTTCTCTTCACGCCCCCCTCTTGTGATCCTGGTGTGTAGCCAAATTTATGAACTGTTGTTCTAAATATGCATGCTTTTGCAAACAACTTTCAGCATTTTTTGATAGAGGAACAAAGAAACTGGGAATGTCTTATTGCATGATTTTTTTTCTTTCCTGAAAGATGTATTTGAAAAGCAGAATGACAGAGACGTCACACTGTGTCGTGTCCCATCATGAGAACAACATTGGAATAGTAAGGTATTCCAAGAGAAGATACCACATTCACAAAACTTTCATCGCTTGATGTTACTGCCAGCTATTACTGTTCGCCTCTCATCATGTCTACTGTGTAAGTTCCACTTGAATGTGGCTATCATGATCAGGAGAAAACAGCATTTAGGGGTTTCGTAGAATCTCTGGATTCAGGCTTCCATTTCTCATGAGAAAGAAGGGACCACTATGCCTGCCCATCAGCTGTCATCCAAGGTGAGCGAATTCTGGACGGCGTAAGAACTTGCTCTAGTCACATAAGACTGAATAAAGGACTTTTTCCATTTTCCACGACCTATCTGCCATCAAATGAGAACATGAAATGATAATTCCTTCTAAGACTATCAATGGGGCTGACCCACCTGTCCATCTAACTGGACAGACCTGAGTATGGTAGATTGACCCTTTCATAGTTTGCCAATCATTAAGCCCATTTCATGCAATGCATAGATCAAGTAATAGCATACAGGAATTATTTTCACTTTATTTGGAGGCTTACTGCTACTTGTAATGAGTAATGTTCATTTCCAGTTAAAAATGAAATAAAATATTTATTTTTAAAATGCTTGAATAAATTTAAGATAATTTTCATTAAGAAAAAGGCATAGATAACAAAGAGAGCCACAGCACACTGACAGTGATGGGCAAGCAACTGAAGTGTAGGGCACATTGCCTTAAAAGGATAAAAGTTACTACATTACCAGCATCCTTCTCCTTGTTTGTTTTCTGTCACTGTTGAAAGCAGAATCGCGCCTGAAGTAAAATGTGCCTGGTGAATGGGACAGGTACAACCAGCACCCTCTACCTTCCCCTCTCTCACTGCCCCCAACTTCTGTTTCCCTCCTGTGTCCTTTGCCCAGTCACAAACCTGGTGCCCGGTAGTGCCCCATTCTACAAACTTGCTATCATGCAGTCTATGGCTGCAGATTCTCTGGCAGGTAAGAACAGAGAATAGAAACCACACATCCTGTGAGTCCCTTGTCTGTCAGGTTCAGAGGGAAGGGAAGGGAAGGGTGGAGCAATGGGAAACCAGGCAGCTGTGGCAAATACACCACCATTTCTAGGCAGCCACTGACCTAACTTATGTCTGCATTTTCTAGCATTTCATACAATAGAATCATTATATGTACTCTTGTGGCCCAGCTTCTTTTACTAAGCATAATTACTCTGAGATGAATTAAAGATACATATATCCAAATTCATTACTTTTTGCCTCAAACATTTATTTATTTTAAAGGTGGAATTAGAGAGAGAGAGCGAGCGAAGACAGAAGAGAGAGAGGGGAGGGGAGACAGAGAGGGGGACAGGCAATGGCGGGGAGACAAGGAAAGCTGGGCAGAGAAGGGAAGAGGGAGAGAGAGGGAGAGAGGGGGAGAGAGAGGGAGAGAGATGGAGAGAGAGGATTTGAACTGATGTTCATCCACTACTTCACAGCCCAGCTAGCTGCAACAGGCAGACTAGACCCAACCACAGGCAGAAGTCAGGAGCTTCATCAGGGTCTCCCATATGAAGCAGGGACCCAAACACATGGGCCACCCTGTACCTACTCTCCCAAGGCCACCAGCAGGGATCTGGATCGGTAGTGGAGCAGCCAGGACTAACATGTGCCATGTTGGATGCTGGCATCATCACAGGTGGCACCATGCCCAGCTATGCCTCAATGGTGGGCCCATTCCTTTCCATTGCTATGTGGCATTCCAATGTGTGGATATGTCAGAGTGCGTCAGTATGTCATCTATTGATGGACATTTAGGTTTGTTTCAGTTCGGAGCTATTACAAATAAAGTTGCCATAAACATTCATGCCTTTGTAAGGACACACTGATATTTCTCTTGGGAAAACACCTAGGATGAGAACAGCTCAACGAGTCAAAGGGTTGCTAAAAATCTAACATTTTAAGAAACTGCTAGAAGTATCTAAACTGCTCTACATTTTTACCAGTGCTTGGCACAATCTAATTTCAGCCAGTCTAGTGGGTGTGTAGTGCCTCTCATTACAGTTTTAACCTAGATTTCCTCAGTAACTAATGATATCAGTAAAGTTGCAATATACTTATCTGGGCTGTCCTCCACTGCTTTCCCAGGCCACAAGCAGGGAGCTGCATGGGAAGCTGGGCTGCCGGGATTAGAACCAGCATCCATATGGGATCCCGGAGCGTGCAAGGTGAGGACTTTAACCGTTACGCTATTGCGTTGGGCCAACCTTCAATGATTTGAATCAGAGGTTATATTTTTGAATCTATTGGTCAATTTCAGAGGTCCTGGAATCTTCCTCCTGAGTCTTCCATGGCAAGAGCTCATCTATCTCTGTTTATACTGTTTTTTTAAAGATTTATTCATTTTATTACAGCCAGATATACACAGAGGAGGAGAGACAGAGAGGAAGATCTCCCATCCGATGATTCACTCCCCAAGTGAGCCGCAACGGGCCGGTGAGCGCCAATCCGATGACGGGAACCAGGAACCTCTTCCGGGTCTCCCACGCGGGTGCAGGGTCCCAATGCATTGGGCCATCCTCAACTGCTTTCCCAGGCCATAAGCAGGGAGCTGGATGGGAAGTGGAGCTGCCGGGATTAGAACCGGCGCCCATATGGGATCTTGGGGCTTTCAAGGCGAGGACTTTAAGCACTAGGCCACGCCGCCGGGCCCTATCTCTGTTTATACTTAAGGACCCTCAGCAACATCAGAGATCCCAATGTATGCATGTGATCTTATGGAGCTCTGAAATTAATCTGCCATTAACTTGACTGCAAATGGTATTGGTTGTAAATTATTCTAATTGTTAGTAGCATTCAGAAAGGAAACTGATGTTTGTATATTGATCTGTGTCCTTTGGTCTTAAATCCAGTATTTTGCTGACAAAAAAAAAAAAAGTACACTGCCTGAGATAACCCTGGAGGCATGGGGAAGGGGCCCGAGGAGCAGGGTAACAGCCCACACTTCCCCCAGGTGTTCTCCAGGGACGCTGTGGCAGAGGTCTAAGCCATGATTTGTGATGCCAGAATCCCACACTGTAGTGCTGCTTCAAGTCCTAATTGCCCTACTTTTTTTAGTATTTTTTATTAATTATTTTGCATTATGTGACAGTTTCATAGGCTCTGGGAATCCCCCCATCCCTCCCCTCCCCTCCCTCCTGGTGGATTCCTCCACCTTGATGCAGTATTACAGTTCAAATTCAATCAAGATTCTTTCCTTGCAAACATATACCAAGCATAGAGTCCAGCTACTTATTGTCCAGATGGGTTGAACAGTTTCTTGGGGAGACCATTTCAGGTCTGAAGTTAGAGCTGGTAGAATATCATCACAGTCAATTAAGAGTCCCAATATAACATCAACAACAATTTGCAATATTATGGAATTGACATGGTTTTGAGTAACCAGTATGTTAAAAAAAAAAAAAAAAGCAAGCCCTAACCACAACCTATGATTAGCTCATTGACATTTCAATTTTAGTTTATATACAGGACCGGCTGCTGTATACCTTAAAATGGCTATAAGGTACCATTCAGCTGTCTTGTGTCTATTTCATTTTAGTATTTAGCCATTTGTTGTGTTGAAGTATAATTTTGCTGATCTTGGCAGATTTTAGGATAATCTAGACTGGTTTGTAACTCTAACAAGATATTTGTTGACATTTAAGGTGCAGAACATTTTGGGGGGGTGCAGGAAAATCCCCAACACCATGGTAAGGAGTAACTAATCTTTGTGTCCCACCCAGCGAGGCATGAGCCAATCCACACCAGCTCTTTCCTGTCAGATTTCAAGCTCTACTTTCTGTTGTTGGTCTATTTATTTAGTTTTTTTTTTAGTTTGTATGATTGTTTGTTTGCTGTAAGGAGTTTTCGAAGCGATCCCGATGGTCATTGTGAGGGAGTGTGGGGGTCCAGAGGTGGAGCCAGGCTCGGACCAGAGAAAGCTCTCCTCCCTGGTTCCGAAGGACATTTATTGTTCTTCTGTTTCTGCCAACCGCTCAGGGTTTTTGGTTGTCTTTCCGATGACGTTGGTTTCTGCACGGTAGTGTTTGGAGTTCTTCCATCCCCTGCGGAAGCTCCGGTTGGCTAATTGCCCTACTTTTAATCTGATCCAGCTCCTTTTAATCTGATCCAGGTCCCTGCTTACATGCCTGGGAAAGCAGCGGAAGATGGCCCAAGTACTTGAGCTCCTGTGGGAGACCTGGATGGTTTTCCCAGCTCCTCCTGCCAGCCTGGCCCAGACCTAACACTTGTGTCTGTTCACGCAGTAAACCAGTGCATGAAAAATCTCTGTCTTAAGCCCAGAGTTATGGTTCAGTGGCTAAATCCTATATGGGTGTCAGTTCTTATCCCGGCAGCAGCCTCCCTTCCTATTAGGCTCCCTGCTTGTGGCCTGAGAAAGCAGTAGAGGATGGCCCAAAGCCTTGGGACCCTGCACCCATGTGGGAGAGCCAGCAGAAGCTCCTGGCTTCAAATGGGCTCAGCTCCAGCTGTTGCAGCCACTTGGAGAGTGAGCCAGTGCGTGGAACATCTTCCTCTGTGTCTCTTTCTCCCTGTAAGTCTGCCATCCAATAAAAACAAACCTTTAAAAAAAAGACGGGGGGTGGCGGGAAGATCTCTCTCCTCACCCCTCTCTCCTGTCACTCTGCCTTGCAAAGAAATAATCTTAAACTTTAAAAACAACAACAACAAAATAATTCTTTTAATTCCACACAGCACTGTCTCCTGAGCAGGGGGTCGCCAAAGGTAGCAGTGGGAGACAGCTCCGGCTGAGAACCTGCACTCCCACACTCCCAGTGCACAGCGTGGGATAGGAGCTGGGAGAGCCACTCACCTGGCCTGGCCACTCAGCTCAGGACTCTCAATTTTCACAGGTGATTCCGGTAAGTCTGAAGAATACGCATGCACCAACGTGACTTCTAGTGACCAAAATGAAAAATAATGCTAAATCTCTAAGTAGTACTTACAACCAGAGACTCAAGTCTTATCTATGATATATCTATGTCTATATATCATGTATATTTATGGTATGTATTTTTAATATATGATAAATTTATACATAAAAGAAACAGTCTCACCTTTCTTTATCACATCTGGCTTCAGCTTTTCAGGTAAATGTTTAGCTGTTTCGGTTTGCTGTCAAAAAAACAAAATTCTGATGATACCTTTGAAACCTCTGTGTTTTAAACTCTTTTGCAGCTGCTGTCTAGCTTATCAGCAAACCACACTTATGGGCCTGGCGCAGTGGCCTAGTGGCTAAAGCCCTCACTTTGCATATACCAGGATCCCACATGAGCACCAGTTTGTAGCCCAGTTATTTCACTTCCCCTCCAGCTTCCTGCTTGTGGTCTGAGAAAACCAGGAGAGGACAGCCCAAAGCCTTGGGACCCTGCTTTCACATGGGACACACAAAAGAAGCTTCTGGATTGGCCCAGCTCTGGCACTTGGGGAATGAACCAGCAGTGGAAGATCTTTCCCTGTCTCTCCTTCTCTCTGTAAAATTTGATTTTCCAATAAAAACAAATACATCTCTTTAAAAACACACGCAATGATTAATTAAACACTAGGCTTTGGATTTACTAATAAATGGATTTACTTCAGGCAGCTCAGTGCCATAGCATGTTAAGCTACCACCTGCAATGCCAAGACCCCAGATGAGCACCAGTTCAGTTCAGTCCTAGCTGCTCCATTTCTGATTCAGCTCCATACTGATGCTCCTGGAGAAATACTAGAAGACAGCCAGAGAGCCTGGGTCCCTGCTGCCCACAGGAGGCATTCAGGGCTCCTGGCGTCGGCCTGGCCCAGTACCTGGGTCCCTGCCGCCCACAGGTGGCATTCGGGGCTCCTGGCTTTGGCCTGGCCCAGAGCCATCACAGCCATCTGGAGAGTGAACCAACAGCTGAAAAGATCTTCTTCCCGCCTCTCTGCAACTCTGACTTGCAAACAAATCGTTTACTGAAAATGAAACCAGTGGCTCCAAATGTCTGTAGGATACTTCAAAACATTCCTAACCACTCTCAGGAAAGAATTTTCTGCCATCCTCGGAAATCATGGAGTGTCACAAAGACCAAGGGAGAGTCTCCCACCGGATCGTTGCTGCTGAAGTGTACAGATTCCGGAGGACTTCGAAGATGCCCATTTCTGTGAGATCGTACGTGTTCAAAAGAAAAGCCTGTCATTGTATCCCTTCTTTCCCTACATGAGTTCCCAAGCATCAGTATTCTGATCCAAACTGGGCACCGAGGCAGAGGACAGTCACACCACACCTTAGTCGGGAAACTGCACTGAAAGAAAGGGGGAGGGGTGTCAACAAAGCTGGTGAAGTTATCTAAAGAAAGGCAGGCTCAAAGCATTTCTAGTTTGGACAGAAAAATACTGTTTGCAGAACTTCCTCCTGCCAATGTCCCAGTAGACCCGGGTCCCAGCCTGGCTCCCAGGGCCCCCATACTCACAGGAAGCTGGGAATGATCACTGATGAGAACTGTTAGGCACTGGTCATCTTCCGGGCTCATGACTTGCACCAGGTTGGTGGATTCTTCTGTCTGTTCTGTACACATTAAGAAAAAAACAGGGCCAGGTTTGTGGCACAGTGAGTAAGCCTCAGACTACACTACTGGCATCCCACGTGGGTGCTGGTTCCTGTCCTGACTGCTGCACTGCTAAATCAGTTCCCTGCTAATGGCCTGGGGAAAGCAGTGGGAGATAGCCCCAGTGCTTGAGTCCTGGCTACCCACAAGGGAGACCCACATGAAGGTCCTGGCTTTAGTCTGGTCCATCATTCCCTTGTGGCCAACGGCGAAGCAAACCAGCAGATGGACGATCTCTATCTCACCCTTTCCATAATTCTTCCAAAAGAAATAAACATATTTTTTAAAAGTCACATAGGGGCCAACACGATAGCTCAATTGGCTAATCATCCATTTTGCAGGCCCAGCATCCCAAATGATGCCAGTTCGTGTCCTGCCTGCTCCATTTCCCATCCAGTTCCCTGCTTGTGGCCTGGAAAAGCAGCAGAGGATGACCCAAGTCTTTGGGAGCCTGCAACCACATGAGAGACCCGGAAGAAGCTCCTGGCTGCTGAAGGGCTCAGCTACAGCCATCATGGCCATCTGGAGAATGGACCAGCAGATGGAAGATATTTCTCTATCTGCGTAAAATCTGCCATTGAATTTAAAAATAAATAAGCTTTTGGGCCCAGCGGCGTGGCCTAGTGGCTAAAGTCCTCGCCTTGAAAGCCCCAAGATCCCATATGGGCGCCGGTTCTAATCCCAGCAGCTCCACTTCCCTTCCAGCTCCCTGCTTATGGCCTGGGAAAGCAGGAGAGGACGGCCCAATGCATTGGGACCCTGCACCCGCGTGGGAGATCGGAAGAGGTTCCTGGTCCCGGCTTCGGATTGGCGTGTACCGGCCCGTTGCGGCTCACTTGGGGAGTGAAACATTGGATGGAAGATCTTCCTCTCTGTCTCTCCTCCTCTGTGTATATCTGGCTTTCCAATAATAATAAAATCTTTTAAAATAAATAAATAAATAAGCTTTTAAAAAATGTATCTGGTCTAGTCTATTGCTGCACTGGCCTCAAGGGAAGACAAGACTGACCAAATGCTCCCATCTCCTGCTCCCTGCCATCCCAGCATCTGCACTGCTTTGCCATTTTTGCGGGACAAGCAACTCTGAACTGAATAGTAATTCCAGGCTCTGACCAACTCTTCCTTCTCCAGTGATACACTCATACTCAAACAATCTCACATGATGCTAGGTTTTCTGGGACTTCTTCCAAGTTTGATTTTTGTCATCACTTTTCAGAGCCAGAATTTTGCCATTTTTCAAAAATACCTCTCTCTCTCATGGCTATTAGGAATCATAGCCATGGTGACTTCCTTCTCAAAGTTAGTAGAAAGTTCCCAGGAAGTTTGCATCTGATCAGGCAACACCTGAAACATAAGCCAGAAGCCATGTGACTTTAAAAGCAGAAGCCTGCCCTGGTGCTCCATTTCCAATCCAGCATCCTGCCAATGCACTCTCTAGGAAAACAGTCACACAGCTCAACTATGTAGGCCCTTGCCACCATGCATGGGACCTGAATTGACTTCCAGACAACAGGCTTCAGGACAGCCCAACTTTGGGTATTGCAGTGAGTGAAGGTCTCTTTTGCTCTCCTTCAAATAAATACAAATAAGTAACAAGTTTTAGAGTAGCAGCCTTTGAAAAAGCATCCAGGAAAATGCATAGCTTGGGATACAGCTCTGTGCTCCTGGAGAAGAGGTTAGTGTCTTAAAGGGTTTTCAGCGAGCTGGTTCACTGAACTGGTTCCAATTCTGCCGTCCTCCAAGTCCAGTGAGGGGGGACCAGACCTTTGCAAGTGTAAGAAATCAGAATCTTCCCAATTCACTCTGTGAACAGGAAGGTGAGAGAGAAAGAGGAGGGAAGAGAGGGAGGGAGGGAGGGAGAGAGGGAGAGATAGATAGATAGATAGATAGAGAGAGAGAGAGAGAGAGAGAGAGAGAGAGAGAGAGAGAGAGAGAGAGAGAGAGAACAGTGCCAGAAGCCCACCAGGAATGTCCTTGGGACCCCAGGAAGAAATGGTCAAGAGGTGATGTCATCCCAGTCAAGTTTCCCATGGTGCACAGTAAATGGAGTAGATTATTTGGAGGCACACAGAGAGGGTCAGTGTTCCACACCATGGAGACACTGACACACAAAAAGGGAGAAATGGGATTAGGACACTTGACTCTTCAAGGGACACTCAGGAGACCATGGCTTTTTCAGCCAACATTCACATCCTCCAATGCCAATGAGGAAATGAAAGAGCTGGGAAAAGAGTTTCGAATCATCAGCGAGAATTAATCCTGGTCCTGTTTGTCCGGTCCCAGTGCTCGAGTGGCTGCCTGTGCGATGGTAAGCTGTACATCAAAGTGGATTTCTACCTTCATCACCTCTTCCCTGCTGATGACAATAGGCTGCTGCAGGCGGATGAGGAGTATCTTCATCATCTCCGTTTCTGGCAATGAAAAGGGGCAATAATGCGTGTCAACACAGAGACAGGTTTTATTTTCAAATGTCATCGTTTTAAATGACCTCGGGGGGGGGGGTATTTGTAAACCAGATCTTTCCATGAAAATAAGATGAAAATAAATCATATTATAACAGGTTTCTGATACTGCTTTACTAAATACGCATGTATATTTATGCACACACTTGTCATACACGTTTGTGGGGCTGACCTTGGAAAACCATGAACCAGCATAGTGCAGCAACAAGGAAATGGAGGCAGGTTCTGCCTTCTGCAAGCCAATCAACTCTTTAAGGAGCTCTTTGTTTTTATAGGGGGATCATCTGCAACAAGCATTTTACTTTCGAATCCACTAAACACAATATCCATTCAATATCTCTTTGAAATCTTAGTTGCTGCTAAAATTCACATTGAAATTCAGCTTTCCCAATATCCAAACAGTAATAATTCACCTCCATTTCAACACACTCTTTTCTTTTAAGAAAATTATTTAAGAGGCAGAGTCACAGAAAGACACAGAAACATTGCTCCCAATCATTGTTTCTCTCTCCAAAAACTCATCACAGCCCTGACTTGAGGCCAAGGGCAGAAGCCAGGAACCAGCACACGAACTACCACCACTGTGCTCCAGGCTCCGCATCAGCACGAACCAGTTGGGCTGGGCACCCGAGCACGCCAGTGCAGGACATGGATTTCCTAACCACCAAGACAAACGCCTACTCTTAGGTTCCTCTTACAGAAAAGAATGGAGCCAGAGTTGAGAGAAGCCTGCTGTTAGACTTCAGCCTCTGAATTAAATGACAGCTCTTTGCTGAACTGCAGTGAGCGCACATTAGAGGTGGCCCACAAGAAAGAAGCGAGTGAAGTGCAGCAGAGAGCCTGCACAGCCACAAATTGAGGAAACTGGAGAGGAAGCCAACAGAAGCATACAGGTCTAGATCGACCCTGTCCATCGCAGTGGAAGACCAAAACGCAACCAGTAAGGTGGGGATGCAGCAAGAGTAACTCAGACAGCAGACGGATTAATTGGGACCAGAAAGGGCACACCATCTCAATCATTTTGATATACGATATTTTGGCTGGAACTGGTTAAACAAATCAACAACAGTTTTTATTTGACATGAATACTTGGAGATACAAGACAAAGAGGCAGAATCTACTAGATACCACAAAACAAAGAAAGAATGATGGTCCCAGTGGACTGCTTGAAAGAAATTCTTGGTGGAAAGTAGAATGAACAGACTCCTTGGCACAGTGAGGAGAAAGAACAGGTAGCTGCTGGCTGCACACCACCAGTGACACCTGCACACCGCTAATGATGCCTGCGTAGGCATGGCTAGGGCACAGCTAGAATCACCATGTTCCATGACAAGGTGCCAGGAGGCAGTTCACTGAACCAGAAATGAGTTCACTCCCAAACCCATACATGCGCAGTGCTGTCCTATCATAACCTTTGCCTCCCTATACAAAATGGCACCTGATTTGGCTCTAGGTGGCAGACTGGGCTATGGAAATCTACCCTTTTCCCACACTGCCCATCTGGGACCTGCTGCTCTGTCTCTGCTCCTGGTCAAAAGAAACAGAGCAGCAGGATAGGCAGTTCTTTGTCTGGGTTCATCTCCTGAGCTCTGGGTGAATGCCCCTTCCCACCTGTTGCTGGCAGAGTTCCAGCTACCAGTGGAGTTAAGACTGCTGCTGGCTGATTGCCATTGGGGTATCAGTCACTGCAACACCACACCATTGTGTCTGCTGCTTTCCTTGTGTCTGTCAGTCTCCAGGTACCCCTCTGCTATTGTTCTGTTCTCTCCTATGTCCTGTAATGTGCCCTCTCTACTCCACACTGGCTAACAGTTCTCCGTCTGTTTAAACATGTCCTTACCCTATTCGGCCATCTTGATTCTCCGTAAATTAAATTTTAAAAATCATCCATTCAGACCAAGCAGCATTTATCCCAAAGATGCAGGGAAAGTTTCCAACATATGCAAATCAATGAAAATGACATATCACACCAACAAAATGATAAAAAGCCACATGATTATTTAAATGAATAGAGAGAAAGCATTTGGAAAAGTATAACATCCTTTTGGGGACAGGACTGTGGCGTAGTGGGTTTAGCCGCTGCCTGCAGCACCAGCATCCTGTAGAGGCTTCTGGCTGTTCCACTTCTGATCCAGCTTCCTGGTTATGCGTTTGGAAAAACAGTGGAATCTCTGAACCCCTGCATCCACAAGGGACACATAGAGAAAACTCCTGGCTCTTGGTTTCAGACTGGCCCAGCCTCAATCTCTGTTCCCAGTTAGGGAGTAAATCAACAGATGGAAGTTCTCTTTCTTTCTCTCTCTAACCCTTTTAAGTAAATGAATGAAAAATAAAACATACTTTCATGATGAAAAATTCCCCCAAAATATTGTATATAGAAGGAACACACTTATAAACAATGAAGGCAACATAGGCAAATCTCACAGCCAGTATTATATTGAATGGAGAAAAGTAGAAGCATTCCCACTAGGATCCAGAACCAGACATGGTCGCCCACGCTCCCCATTGCTATTCCACACGAACCTGGAAACTCTACCTAGAGCTACTAGACAAGAAAAAGAAATCAAAGGGATACAAATTGGAGAGAAGGAAGCTGAATCATCCCTGTTTGCAGGTGACATGGTTCTTCATATAGGGGAACCAAAGATTCTAAGACTGTTGCAACTCAAGAGACTTTGGCAAAGTGTCAGGACACCAAACCAAACTAATTCCATTCTTACACACCAACCATGGTTGAGAACGAACTCTTAAGATCAGCCCCATTCCCAAGAGCTGCCAAACAATAAATAAAATAAACAAATACCTTGGGATATATTTAACCAAGGATACAAAAGATCTCTATAATGAAAAATTTTTAAATGTTAATGAAAGGAATAGAAAAACACACATGCAAAAAATGGAAAAATCCTCCCCATGTTTAGGGATTTGTCAGAATATCATCAAAATGCTCACACCACCCAAAACAATTTGCGATTCCAGTAAAAATGCAAAGGGCATTCTTCTCAGATCTGGAACAATACAGTAGCCCAGAAACTCCTATGAAAACACAAAAGATCCCAAACAATTAAAGAAATGTTAAACAATAAAAACCAACCCAGAGGCATCACAACACCATACTTGAAGACACACAACTGACACATAGACCAATGAAATAGAAGGGAAGCCCCAAAAGGTGGTCCACACATCTATAATCCCCACCACCGTACTAGGCACCTTGCCTCTTTCTCAAGGCACGCACACAATCTTCTTTAGAACTAACCCAGCTTTTTACTGACAGAACTGCACAAAGAAAACATAAAGAAAAGTAGATGTGGCATGAACAATTATCATCTTACCTGTTACGCAGAAATGGACCACTGCTTCCTTGAGCAATCTTACTGGATCCCACAGAGTATTCTTAGAAGGAAAATAAATTTGTGAAATTCACAAGCACATGACACATACAGAGAACAATCCAGAAGCATTCGGATCTCACAGGGAAATGAACATCATTACCTCCACATTGTTTATATATAATGTCACACTCTGACTTCCGAGGTTGAAATCAATCCAAAATTTCTCTATTTTTTCATCTGCAGACTTTCTCATCTGAAAGAGAATTTCAGCATGAATTGAACAGAATATCCACACTAAATGGTCATGTAAAATCTAACCCATTAAAGAATCTGAACTTTTCCTAAAATAATACTATCCTAACATTATGCAACTTGCCTTAATTACTTAACTCATTTATGCAAAATGGAAAGATAACAATTTTCTGTACCTAGTTCCAAGAAAAATTGCTATCTTAACATATCTCATGGACATTTAAGTGTGCCGAAAGACTCCATCTTGTAATTTTATCTATAATGAAACACTGGTTTACATAATTTATTGTCTGAATAAACACAATAGTTATCATTATAGTTTTGCTGACAGTAGTTTTTAGCAAAGGTTATCTAATTAGAAGCCTATTTCATATTTTTTCATTATTTTAAATATATCTTTACTGTAAGTTCCAAGGCCAAAGAACAGCTAAACCAGTGAGATACACTTTGTAGTAAATAATAATAAAAAAAAAAACTTGAGATTGCTGTAATCCTTAAATTCTTTTATAAACAGTCTGAGGTATTATTAAGTCAATTTAATGTGTGCCTGATTTATGAAAATACATGTAACCACAACAGTGTTAAAAAAGACTAAACCAAAAATACTGTACAACTCCAGGAAATGATTCAAATACAGATGTAAATAAATTTTTTAAAGACTTTATTTCTATTTCTTTGAACGATTTTCCATCTGCTGGTTAAATGACTACCATGTTCAGGGCGAAAGCAAGCAGAAGCCAAGCCAAGAGCCTAGAACTCCTTCTGAGCCTTCTACAAGGATGGCAAGGGCCACATACTCAGGCTACCTCCCGCTGCTTTCCCAGACACATCCACAGGGAGCTGGACAGAACCAGGACAGCCAGAACGCACACCGGCACTGCCACAAAAGGACAGTGCTGCAGGGTTAGGGTTACTCAGCGGCTTGATGCTGCACCACAATGCCAGGCCCCTCAGTTACTTTCTCCAAACAAGAAACATGTCCAGATGGACAAGTTTACCAAATGAGGCTATTGCCAAATGTAATTTTTCCACCAAAGCACAACCTTGTAGGTTTCTGCCATGTTTTTCTGTCTGCTGATCAGGAAGAATAATGAAGCAACTGCTGCAATTGTTTTACATTTTTTAGCCATTCTCATATACCACTACTAAATCAGTTCTTAATCACAGTTTTGTCTTACTAAAGTCATTTTGTCTGAAATAAGACCTTTGACATTCTTCCTCTGCTTGATCCAGTCTGTTGTTCAGGCTTTCATTACTTTATTGAGATCTCTATGTCCCAGATTTTAGTCTGGTTCCTTTTCAAACATCTTTTTGTGAAATCTCATTCGTACCCTGCATTGTCCGCCTCATTTCAGTAAACTCTCTGTACCTCTTGAACCTCTGACTATCCCTATAGTCACTCTCCTGAAAGTTTTGAATCAAATATTTATTCCCTCAACCTCCTTTTCTTTGGCGTCTGACACTACTAGAACATTACCATGCGCCAGCGGACGCATCATTCTCTCCTTCACCCCTCTGTTGATACTTGCATATCTGATGAATCCAGTGTCTCTTTGGCTTTTTTCATATTTTTTAAATGATTATTTTATGATGCAGTTCCACAGACTCTGAAATTTCATGTTCCCTCTCCTTAAAGCCCTTTGGCCCCATTGATTTCCCTTATATTATTACAATAGAACAGTCCTTCATAAACAGTCATAAGTCCATCATTCCACCATTTAAGCATATCCCGACATTGTAGGTATGAGCAATGACAAAGAGTCCAGCATCCTATTGCATATATATATACATATATATCAGTTTCATATATATGTATATAATACAATTTCAATGGAAGTCCGTCTTTGGTTTGGAAGTAGAGATGCACACTGCATTGTATCTTCACATCTACGTATCATAACCTCCATTACACAGTTACTGTACATCCCCTTAAATGCAATGCCACAAAACAAAATCAACAGGAAGAAAAACAGAAAATTTACAACATGGAGTTAAATAACGTGATACTGAATGTCCAATGTGTCACTGAAGAAACAAAAATCAAAAACCTTTTGAAGCAAATAATGCTACTGTATGCCCTATGTGTCACTGAGAAAATTACTAAGGAAAAAAAAACTTGAAGAAATGAAAACAAAAAAATCAAAACCCATGAGATGTAGCAAAAACAGTACTAAGATACATATAACATCAGGTGCTTACAAAAAAACAGAAGCATCTCAAATAAATGATCTAATAATGCATCTCAAGGACTTAATGAGAAAAAGTGAAAAGCATGAAATGATAATCACAGCAAAAATAATGGAATTAAAACTAAAAAACTACAAATAGCAACAAGAAAGACTCACTTTTTAAGAAGATGAGCAAAACAAATTCTAAGCCAGACTAGCAAAGAAAAGTAAGAGAGAAAAACCAAGTCAAATTAGAGTTGAAAGTAAAAACATGCTAAGAAACAAGTAAGGTGATCTCTTCCTGCTGAAAACACAATCTCTTATCACTATGTGGTGTCCTTTCTCATCTCTTTGGTTATTTTTTTCATGTCAAAGCTTATCGTATCTAACATAAGGATGCCTACAGCAGGGCCTGGCATGGTAGTCCAGTGTCTAACGTCCTCACCTTGCACATACTGGGATCCCATAATGGCACTGGTTCACATCCAGGCAGCCCCACTTCCCATCAAGCTCCCTGCTTGTGGCCTGAGGAAGTAGTTGAGGACGGCCCAAAGCCTGGGGAGCCTGTACACTATTGGGAGACCTGGAAGAAGCTCCTGGTTCCTGGCTTCAGATTGGTGCAGCTCTGACCATTGTGGCCACTTGGAGAGTGAATCAGCAGATGGAAGATCTTTCTGTCTCTTCTTCTCTCTGTAAATATGCCTTTCCAGTGAAAATAAATCTTTTAAAAAAATGAAGAAAAATTGCTACATCAACTCTTTTTTCCGTTACCTGGAATATCTTTTTCTTTCACTTTGTTTCTGCCTTTTTTAGTGAGATGTTTCTCCTGTAGGGAACAAATAGATGGATTTTGTTTTTTTAATCCAGTCTACCAATCTATGACATTTGATTGTTGGGTTTAAGCCATTTACATGCAGAGTTAATATGAATGGGTGGTAACTCAATCCTGTCATTTCAGCAACGGTTGTTCATTATTTGATTTACTCTTCTGTTGTTATTTTACTGGGATGTTCTTCACATTTGCCTTTGGTTTTGGTAGGTGTTATTCCTTTTCTCTATAAAGAGAACATCTTTAAGCATCATTTGTAGGGCAGGTCTGAAACAGGCAAATTCTTGGAGCTTTTCTTTACTGTGGAAGAATTTAACTTGATTTCAAAGACAAAGGAAAACTTTGCTGGATAAGTTATTCTGGGTTGATAATTTATCCCCTTTAAAATCTGGAATATGTCACTTCACTCTCTTCTGGCCAGTAGAGTTTGAGAGGTCAGCAGGAAGTCTGATTGGGGATTCTTTTAATGTTACTATCTTTTTCACATGCATATTTAAGTATCTTTTCCCTGTGTTCAACTGAAGAAACCTTGATTATCATGTGTCATGGCAAAGATTGCTTTTTGTCAACCCCCTGGGAATTCTGTTCTTCTTCTGAATGTTGTTTCCCAATTCTTTCTCCAAATTACGGAATTTTTCCCTTATTTTATTGAATATATTTTTAAATGCAGCCTCTCTTTCTATGCCTTCTGGAACTCCCATGTCTTATATTCGGTCATTTAATAGTGCCACCTAATTCTTGAATACTTTCCTTAGCTTGACTCAGCTCCTCTTCCAGCTTTTCAAGTTTTTCCCTATTTTGGAGGAAACGTCTTCCAAATCCGAGATTCTTTCTTCTGCCTTGTTCATTCTATCACTGAGGCTTTCCACTGAATTTCTAACTTGCTCCATCGTGTTCATTTCAAATAATTCGGCTTGACTTTGTCTCAGTATTGCTATTTCCTGTGTGACTTATAGTTCTTAAATTCATTCAACTCCTGTATGTGCTTCTCATTAAGAAGCTTCATAACAAGTTTTTAAAATTCTTTATCCCCCATTTTTTTGATGTATTCCTCAGTTAACTCTGAGATCAACAAAGGCTTTTGCTCCTTTGCAGGGGAAGCAGCAGTAATATTCACTGTGTCTGTCTCCTCTTTCGCTCTTGGTCATTGCTATTCTGGATGGAAGATTCCTCTCCTTAGGGCCCGTTTCTAAACTGTGTAGCCCACTGAACTACAGATGGAGTTTACTAATTGAGTTTGGTATTTGGTTCTTTGTTTGCAGTCACTTGTGCCACTCTCTACAGCAAGTATCGGTCCTGGACTCTTGTTTTAGGCTTTTACCATGGTCTCCATGGCCCCAACTCCTGGCTCACCACTTTCAACCCCATGTGATCCTGTGCTGTGGCTGCACCATTTGCCATATCCTGTATAATCTTTCTCCCACTCCTGGCTCAAGCAATGCCTGGCATTAGGGAGACACCAGCTGTCCTACATCACTGGATGCTAGTCTTGCTGGAAGCTGTTGGTCTGAGGGCCACCTGGACCTATTTTGGTTGGAACCTGTAAGATGCAAATTTGGTGCAATTTTCTCTGTGATACCAGCGCAATGCACTGAGCCAGAAGTGAGTTCTTTCCCGGCTGTGTGCCTGTGCAGCTCACTACAGTTCCTTCTGCCCCACAACCTTTACCTTAGTACACAAAATGGCGCCTGATGAGAGCTCTGGGCCTCCTGGCTATTGGGCCTGGAGGCCACCTTGACTTATCTTGAGTAGAACCTGTAGGATGCCAAGTTGGTACCATTTCCCTGAGGGACCAGTGCAATGTGTTGAGTGCAGAGTGAATTCCCTCCTGGCTCAGCAACTGCACAGCTGCTGTTCCTCCACCCCACAGCCTTTTCCTCAGAACACAAAATCATACTCCATGTGGCTCTGGTACCTGTCTGAGCCATGAAAGCGACCCTGTTCCTGTACCTTCTTGCCTGGGCTCTGTCACTCTGCTTCTGCTTGTGGTCGGATCAAGCAAATCAGCAGGATGGATAGTTTTATGCCTGAGTTCTCTTGAGTTCCTGGTGAACTTGCCTTCCAACTGGCCACCAGTGGAGCTTCAATCACTGGTGCCAACCACTGCTCCATCGTCTCTGCTGCTTCTCCATGTCCATGGATCTCCAGGTGCCTCTCTGCCATTGGCCTGTCCTCTCCTATTACCCGGGATTGTGGCCTATCTTCTTTACCCTGGCTACTGATTTTCCATCTGTTTAAACATGTCCTTACCCTATTCTGCCATCTTGCCTGTCTCTTTGATTACTAAAGGTAATCTGCTTCCTGCAGATGCATCATTGGGTACCAGTTGATTGACTTTTCAGTTCCAG